>NC_085004.1:30080503-30253003 GCF_963854185.1 Sardina pilchardus | reverse complement strand
CCTCAGCATATCTGAGGGCTGAAACGGTACACACTAATCTGCATGCAGATCAAAATACACATAAGACACGAGAATAAATCCCACCGGTAGCTCAAGCTAAAATATTTCTACATTTGTATACTGTATATCTACATCTCTATTCTTAATGCTGGTTGGGGTCACAGAGAGCACCACATATCCCACTAGGTCCTGATCACCCCTAACCCAACCTGCAAAGGGGTGTATTTGAAGAACATTAAATACCACATCCTTTGGTTTTAGTGACAAGCCCAGAGGCTGTGGTACATTTCCTAATGGGCCAAAATGCTCTTATTTTAGGAGGTTTACAACTTATGATGGGTTAACTCATTCAGGTTTGCCACTAAGCCTAAGCCATGTTCTTGACATATCACCCAGCACAGCTGGTGTGTAGAGAGTACTAAAGTCAGCACACAATTGCTCTGGTGTGTTGTAAGTAGAGATACTCAAAATTATGTGACATTGTGTAATTGACATCAGCACACATGAAAATGATAAATTGGCAATGCACCACATAATAGGATTTCAGAGGAAACCTCATATACAGTAAATCTGTTCTTTATTTGAAAATATGTATGTCAAATTGCATTCTACATCTACACCATAACACAATGATGTCTTTCTATGTCTACATTTTTAGAAGGTAGAAATGAGTGACAGTGTAACTTTTAATTCCTGTGTGCTTGCAGCAACTAGGCCACCGTGATAAGAATAGCAGCTTTGTTCTAGTGCAGGGGAGAGGAGGTGAGGCGAGGGAGCTAAACGTGAGTGTGTCCTGTTCCGCAGGGGGCGGTGAGCGGGAACGGCGTGGACCTGTCGGTCATCAACGAGGCGCGCAACCTGGTGGCGGAGCTCCTGATGGACTCGTCGCTGTCGCCGCACGTGATCTCGTCGCTGCGCAGCGTCAGCAGCCTCATGGGCACCTTCTCAGGGTCGTGCCGGCCGCGCGTCAACCCCTTCACCCCCTTCCCCGGCTTCTACTCCTGCACCGAGGTGGAGGACCCCGGCGAGCGGGGGGAGAGGAAGCCCCCAAAGGTACGGTGACACCCCCCCCACCCCCCACACTGGCCATCACACCAGACCTGCATCAGCCTTGTGAATGATAGAGATGATGTGGCCCTATAAGACATGGACCTTAATGTGATAGACTTCTGCTGTTAGGAATCACAGCAGTCCTGCAGCACAGTTGTGAGAAATGATAACAATGCTGCATCAGAGTTGCACTTGCTTTAGATAATGCTGTACTGAGAGATGTTTGGCTTCATGTGACAGACTGATGCTGATAGACATCGTACCAGTGCTGCATCACACTTACTTTGACTGGTTCTTGCTCTTGTAACTGCTGGTAGAGGATAACATTAGTATGTAAAGTGTAAAAGGGCAATACTGTGTAGACTCATTTTGCCTAAAACTCCCTGAGCCCAGAAGCCAGTGAGCAGTGTTTAGTTGTGGTGATGCATTTTGGGTGTACAGTACGTACTGTACTGTAAGTTGGGATGATTGGGCTGCTGATGGTTGTTGCGGTTGTGCTTGTGATCAGGGCCTGAGCAGCAGGAACAGCCTGCCCACCCCTCAGCTCAGACGCAGCTCTACCTCGTCCACCCTGCCGCCGCAGCTGGAGACGCCCGCCTCGCGCTGGGAGCGCAACAACGGCAAGAGAAGCCACCCAGACTACACCAGCAGCGGGTGAGAATAGGCATGCAAGATTACACACACGCACACACACACACACATTCATTCAATCACTCCGTCACTCTCACACACACAGACATGCGCACACACACACACACACACACACACACACACACATTGTAACTCTCTGTCTGTCTTCCTTTCTTTCTCACACACACTCAAACACAAACACAGTGTCCTGCTCCCAGCCTCACCTCTCACTGATCATAATTTCACTGCTGATCAGAGGACCTGGCAGTAAACACAGGCCTGCATTTTACAAGCCACCCTGCGCCCATCTCATTTGGAGGAGACTTGTGGATGTCAACTTGTTACTCTCTCCTGGCTGCGAGCGCTGTAGTTCACCTCTGAATCCACTAGATGGCACTGTTGAACAGAAGAGCCAACAGACCAAACGCTCTTAGGAATTCAGATGAAGCTTTCACTGGCATTGTTCAGATGCAGATGACTCACGTCATCACGCAGTGGGCTGATATCTCTGGCCATATTGATAATGAGCGGAAATGACGAGTGCCACCTCTTCTAGAACGCCATGTGTCTCCCCGATGAACTCGACATCCTCTCTCCTCAATATCAGACTGGTGGAGCCAATAAAGGACCAATGGAAAAACGCCTTGTGCCCGTTGAAAAGTGTGTGTTGACCTCTAGTTGTTGAGTCATGACCACTTTTTTTTGTGTGTCTCTCGTGTCCTCCCCTCACAGCCAAGGATCACTCCCCAACGGGCCCAACAGTAACCTGCTGACCATCCCCAAGCAGAGGTCCTCCTCCGTCACCCTCACCTACCACACCATCCCCCGGAGAGCAGGTAGGTGGGCCGGAGGCGCCGCACAGCGCAACACGGTGTAACACAGCTCAACACGGCGCAACACGGTGTAACACAGCTCAACACGGCGCAACACGGTGTAACACAGCTCAACACGGCGCAACACAGCTCAACACAGCTCAACACAGTGCAACACGCTCAACACAGCTCAACACAGCTCAACACAGCTCAACACAGCGCAACACAGCGCAACACAGCTCAACACAGCTCAGCACAGTGCAGCACAGTACAACACAGCTCAGCACAGTGCAACACGACGCAACACAACTCAACACAGCTCAACACAGCGCAACACAGCGCAACACAGTGCAACACGATGCAACACGATGCAACACGATGCAACACAGCTCAACACAGCTCAACACAGCGCAACACAGCTCAACACAGCTCAACACAGCTCAACACAGCTCAGCACAGTGCAGCACAGTACAACACAGCTCAGCACAGTGCAACACGACGCAACACAACACAGCTCAACACAGCGCAACACAGTGCAACACAGCGCAACACGATGCAACACAGCTCAACACAGCGCAACACAGCGCAACACGACGCAACACAGCTCAACACAGCTCAACACAGCGCAACACAGCGCAACACAGCTCAACACAGCTCAACACAGCTCAACACAGCTCAACACAGCTCAGCACAGTGCAGCACAGTACAACACAGCTCAGCACAGTGCAACACGACGCAACACAACTCAACACAGCTCAACACAGCGCAACACAGTGCAACACAGTGCAACACGATGCAACACAGCGCAACACAGCTCAACACAGTGCAACACAGCGCAACACGATGCAACACAGCTCAACACAGCGCAACACAGCGCAACACGACGCAACACAGCTCAACACAGCTCAACACAGCGCAACACCACGCAACACCACGCAACACAGTGCACACAGTGCAACACAGCTCAACACAGCTCAACACAGCTCAACACAATGCAACACAGCTCAACACAGCTCAACACAGCGCAACACAGCTCAGCACAGCTCAGCACAGCTCAACACAACTCAACACGGCGCAACACAACGCAACACAGCATTGACGTTAGCTGCTGCTGCTGAGGAGCACTGGCTTGTTGATCTTCCATCCACCCCCCCTGACACACACACACACACACACACACACACACATACACAAACAAACACTTTGGAAACTTTGGAAGATATTTATGACTCTCAGCTGTTTTCCTCCCGCACGCCTGTGTCAGGACAATATTCCCTCCGACTCGCCCTGTCAGATGTGCATGTTTTATTAGCTTACCCAGAGTGCCCCTAAATATAATGCTGTTTGGCTACAGGGGAGCGGGGGTAAGGATTTTCTTGGAATATTGCGGGGGCTTCTCTGAACGCCATTGTGTGATATAGTCCAGTCTGGTGTGGCATCCGATAGCCCCAGAGAAGGCAATAGTTTAGCTATGTCTCAAGCAGATGACCACGAGAGCCAGTAGACACAAAGACAAATGGCCTTTTGCTTTTGATTAACTGGGTCCACTTTACATCGCGGCTGCACTGTTGAACCCATAGCTCCCCATCGAAACCCTTAAACGTAGCAGAAACTTAAACACAATCCTTCCAGAGTTCTCTCTCTTCAGTTGGAAAGTGGAGCCATTTTAGATAGACGAGAACATCTTTTGTGGGTGGAAAATATTTTTTGCAGCACCTTTAGTTTATTCTGCAGAGCTTTCTTAAAGCAACATCATGTCGTTTTTTTACCTTGAAAAGAATTGCTTGGGACTCATTCTTTATGCTGCTCTGACTTATTAAACAGAGAATGGCATCTCTGACATTGCCTAATGCTTGCCAAGGAATGCCTGGTATTGCACTTTGTAAAATTGTCGGACTGTCCAGGAACCCTGTTCTGTTACCCAATCTGTTTTTGATGCGCTGGGCACCTCCTTAGTGTTAAATCTACATCATTGTGTTGCTTGAAGTTTTAGAGTGCAGATCATTGTATAATAGTAGTTATATTACATAGTGCTGTGTAGCTGTATGAATGCTGATTACTCTGCTGTGCCCCCATCTCCTCCAGGCACTTCTCCCAGCCTGAGTCCAGTGAGCTCCCCCAGTCACAGCCCCCCGGCGCCGGGCTCGTCGATGGTGACGCGCTCCCCCGTGGAGTTCCCCGACACGGCCGACTTCCTCACCAAGCCCAGCGTCACCCTGCACAAGCCCCTGGGCTACACCCTCAGCTCGCCCGACTTCCAGCAGCAGTACCGCACGCCCTGCGCTGCCGCGCCGTCGCTCTGCACCAGGTACGGTACGGGTACGGCCCGCCGTCTTCATGCCAACGCAGGAACCCGGCACACGGGTGCCACGCCCGTAGCACACTGCACCCTTCTTTACCACAATACACATTAGAGTAAGTTAGGAGGTAAGTAAGTTTAATTTGTGTAGCACATTTCATACCAAAGTGCTTCACAGGTAAAAAGACATAGATTAAAGACAATTCAAACATAAACAACAGCTTACACCTCCAGACAACAACCAAAACAACAGAGAAAGACATATGGACATATACGCAAGAGTGTTTTATTGTGCTTATTCTTTAGCATTTTATTCAGTCTTGTGGCCATGCCTGTGTGTGTGTGTCAGCTGGTCATGTGTGCTTAAGTGCTGCCTGTCGTCCCTCCAGCTGTGGCCGCCAGATGCTGAAGAGTGCAGCGGCTGGCGGGGAGGCCGGGGAGAGCCAGGCCCCTTCGCCCACCGAGACCCAACGCAGACGCTCAGGTAAGAGCACTCCAGCCAGCCGTCCACCGGACAGACAGACATAGAGGATTTAGGATTGATGTATAGACACTTCATTTACGTTCACGCACTTAAGCGTCGTCACACTCATCTAGACTCAGGACGTGTATGTGTGTGTGTGTGTCTGTATGTGTGTGTGTGTCTGTATGTGTGTGTGTGTCTGTGTGTGTGTCTGTGTGTGTGTGTGTGTGTGTGTGTGTGTGTGTGTGTGTGTGTGTGCGTGTGTGCGCGTGTGCGCGTGTGTGTGTGTGTGTGTGTGTGTGTGTGTGCATGCTGGTTCCCCCAGCAGGCGAGGGTATGGGTTTCGCGGGCGAGGGCCTGATCCGTGAGGAGAGCGTGGAGGCCGAGCCCCAGGAGGAGAAGGGCCCAGACGCCCACACCAGAGACGGCCAGTCGGAGGAGGAGGAGCCCAGGCCTGCTGAGGAGGCCCAGAGCCAGGAGCCGGAGGTGCTCAACATGACCCCTTACACACCTCCTCTGGCACCAGTACCCCTAGTCAAAGCACACACACACACACACACACACACACACACACACACACATCCACATTAACATTAACATGAACTTATTACAGACTTTAATATTCAATGCACACAAAGACACCGATACACACCTTTAACCCAGTTGTACTGTATGTTGTTAAAGCAGCACAGTAATGGTGTAGCAAGCTTGCATGCAGGGAACACATCGGCCCAGATTACGAGTGCACAATGGTATGCAGGCCTATTCAGCAGCGTTAACCAGGACCAGTGGATTTATTGCAGTGCATGCAGAGCTTCAGCATTACATAGCCGCCTCCTGCCCCACTGCCTCTAAGTGCTCTCGTGTACTGGAGCAAAAGGACAAAGCCTCGTCTCGGGCAGTAAATATCGCCGATGATATGAGTGATTCCACCAAACCACAAGTAGAAACTTCACATTCACATGGTCACAAGGGTTTCTGCAAAGTCCCATCACGTCTGTAAATTCACACATTCATACAAGACACTTCCGGCCCAGACACTTACAGAGACCCCTGAGGAGGTATCTTGCTAAATGACTAATCTTGAGATATTGTTGACATATTGATCGTTAGCCATTGACATATGATTGATCCCATTGATTGGCTTCCCCCCCGTGCCTGCTTCATCTGCCGTGCTGGTGTGTTTACTGGTGGTTCTCCAGCACTGTACTGTAGCAGTCTACCCGTGACCTGAAATGCCCCGATAGTTGCTGATGCTTTGTTCGCTCCCAGTTTTATTGGATACTACAGGCCGCGTTAAAGAGAGCCAGCTGTTGAACAGCACAGCGGTCTCTCTCTCTGGGGGTCATTTCTCAGTTAGCCAGCGAAACTCCCCTGCCCTGCCTCGTACCGAGCTCTCCATTCAACTACTCTTTCAGTGCCTGACGGCTTGCTCATCGGGGTTGGTTCTTGGAACAGTTCAAATTCATTTCTCTGGAGTGTATTCACAGCTGATTAAGTTTGTGTGTGTGTGTGTGTGTGTGTGCTTTTAGAGAGCATGTTCTGGGAGTATGTTCAAGGGGCTTCTTTATTCATTTTTTAAATGGATGAAATGCACTAGATATCCATTGTCCATACATTCAATAAATGAAAAGCATTGACGTCCACATGTTCGATGGTTGCCAAGTTCCCAACATGATTAGAGCTGAAACAATTCATCGATTAATCAGCTAGTTGTCAACTGTCTAAGTAATTGTTTCTTTTCTGTGCTCCTCTGTGACTGCAAGAGTAGTCTCTGGGGCGTTGCCAAGACAAGTCATTTGAGGACATCATGCTAGGGCTTGGGCTTTGGGAAATGCTGATGGAGATTTTTCTGGTTAACTGACTCCTGTGTCTGCCTGGCTTCAGAGTGAACAGGACTTCAAGCTCGACCCCTTCCTGGAGGAGCACGAGGGGATCATGGAGAAGGTCAACACGTGGAACTTCCAGATCTTTGACCTGATGGACAGAACAGGAGGGAAGACGGGCCGGATCCTCAGCTACGTACGTACAGTACTCGTGGACTCTAGTCTTACTGCAGTCTGGTGCAGGTCTGCACATCCTGCTTTAGCCATCATGGGGGGGAACTTTCCTACGAGTCTCTCTCTAGAGGTGCGGATCTCTGCAGAATTGACTGATTCTTAGCACAGCTGTCAATGACCCGTGTGACTGAGCAGTAATGAGAAAGGGAAGGAACAAGAGCAAAGACAGCATACAGTTGCATCATGTACCCTTAAGATGCAGGCAACAGATAGGCAGGAATCCCATTGACTAGCGGCAGATTTTGTATTGTTAGCTACCAGGGTTGGTTCAACCAGGGTTATGCTATTGACAAATGACCCGAGTGATGAGCTTAGTTCAACTCTAGGCTAATCAATGTTGGTTTGATGTTTCCTATGAATACTTCAGACATTGAAAACATTTTTTTTTTAAAAATGGATAGGGGAAATGAGTATATTGTGCAGAAATGAGTACTTACCATCGCTTAGCAACGAGATAGAACTTTATTTGAAACAAAGATTTTAGAGCGGAGTGTAGCACTCCAGAATCTTTAGTTTGACGCATTCAGACTATTATGGTCTGCATTGCATTATGCTTTACCGATTATGGTCTGCATTGCATTATGCTTTACCGCAGCCTGTCTGGTATTTTCAATGTGATCTTTACTGTATAGTATGATGTTACCCTTCAAATCAAAATATAATGAAAAATTAGTACAGTAATTGTAAATATACAATGATTGAACACCAGTTTTAAAGTGACCACACATCCAGGCCCAGTGGGCAGCTGATGTGAGCCATGGGTGTGACGTGACTCGGGTTGTTTTGGTAGCGAGGCGCTTGACCCTTGGCGAGCGTCTGCTGCTGTGCGCAGTGCTCTGTTGAGTGGCCGCCACCGTGGGGAATGAGTGTCTGTCTGGTGGGCGTCCATCTTGTGTCTCTCCTAATGAAGGGCTCTTTGTTGTTCTTGATTGTTTTGTTGTTGTTGTCTTGATTTCCTCAGGTGGCCTACACTTTGTTCCAGGACGCAGGACTGTTTGAAATCTTTAAAATCCCTGTGCGGGAATTCATGACGTACTTCTGTGCTTTGGAGAACGGCTATCGGGATATTCCCTGTGAGTGCTCATAAAGTTCTCTCACCGGAACGCATTGCAGTTCATAGAACCTTTTGTGCAGCAACATTGTCTGTCTGTGACTCTTTGTAAACTGTTTGTGGCGTGTCACATGAAAGTGAGATCTTTCAGCCTAATATGTGACCGCTTCTGTAAAATAGTGCCCTCACTATAACAGACTATTGATAGTACAATGGACAACGTAATCCTTCACTCTAACAAGAGATGTGTCATTTTGACACATTTTCTGTGTGTGCTCAGGGATGACACGTTTTGTGTCAATTTCAACACAGCAATTGTGTGGCTGGCTTGGTGAAAAACAGAGTTCAGCTATCTCAAAACAACAAACAAAATGTTTATCTACAAAAATATGTACCTTTTTGTTTGTTTGTTTGTTTTTGTTGTTGTTGTTGCTACATGAGATTAGCACAAAATCGTGTTGTCCCTGAGCTCCCACACAATATGTCATTTTGACACATCTCTTCTTAGAATGTTTGTATATAATTGACATATTTAAGTCATTTTGGATTAAAAGGGTCTGCTAAATGAATCCATGTAAATAAAGTACACACACAGACCATTATCTCGTGCATCCACCTGTACTTAGTGCATTATTATTAGGGAGAAATATGTAATGTCAAATGTCCAAACCCAGCTGATCGTGTACATTTTAGCATTGTGACTACAGTGTCAGCTACAGGAGTATGTAGGCCAGTCAGCTGTACACGTTGGGAAATCACTGTCATTTTTGTCGAGATAGGCAGTTTTTGTTGTTATTACTTAGAGATAGTGACCTGTCCTGCACTATATGTATCAGGTCATGTCAAGTGTCAGTGAACTTGTTGTGGTCTCCTGTGTGTTGTTGTTGACCTGGATGGCTGCCCTCTCCCCTGTGGCAGATCATAACCGTGTCCACGCTACTGATGTCCTCCACGCCGTATGGTACCTCACCACCAGGCCCATCCCGGGCTTTCAGCAGATCCACAGTGAGCATGTGACAGGAAGTGACACAGGTCAGCAGAACACCACACACACACACACACACACACACACACACACACACACACACACACACACGCGCGCGCGCGCGCACACATGCACACACACGGACAGGCACACGCACACACACACGCGTACACACGCGCACACACACACACACACACACACACACACACACACACACACACACACATTCACACACACCACCACCACCACCACCAGCAGCACCATCACCACCACTGGGTTAACATTTGGTATGTGGGCATAAGGCTTTTTGGGCTCAGAGCTGCAGCCATATATTTCCACACAGACCATAGCACATCAATTGGCTCTCGTAGCAGATGTTTTACTTTACATGCACTCTCTCGCTCTGGACCCAGTCTGTGCTAGTGAGCTAGTGATATTTCACAGCAATGCCCCCTCTCTCTGCCTCCCTCCCTCCCTCCCTCTACCCTGCCTCTCTTCTCGTCTCTTGTCTGGCAGAGGAGCAGCCTTGGAGCGATAGAGAAGAGAGGGAGAGAGCGAGAGCGAGAGAGAGTGAAAGAGAGAGTGAGAGAGAGAGAGCGAGCGAGGGAGAGAGAGAGAATGTAAGAGCATGTATTGTGATTGAGCCGTGATGCTGCTGCTGCTGCTGCCGAGGCTGCTGAGATCAGCAGGTTTATGGCTTATTTTAACTCTGCTGATGGCCCTTTTCATTTTTCAAATGGAGCCCAGTCTGAGTCACCGGCTCGGCTCCGTCCGCCTCACCGGCTCCGGGCCGCCCCTGAGCAGCACTTGGCCTGCAGTCGCTCGCCACAGCAGAGCAAATGCACTCCACACTGCTGTGAACTGCGCTGCGCTGCATAGCCTGTGCAGAACTGTAGCGGATATGTATGTTTAATACGCCTCTCTGTTGTGTGCTGTGTGATACAGCATCCATGTTGCAAATAGCATATGTGATGTAGGAATTAGAGTACAGCTTTAGGCATTAAGGTTTTAAGTAGTATTCTTAGAGTTGTAGAATAAATTGTTGCATTTTCTTTTCCTTTTTTAGTACAAAACATCATAGGTTAGTTTGTTTTTGATCAAACATACAAACATAGCTCCATTGCTAGCTACCCACTGAAATGGAAAAGAAGGCAGTAGTAGTCTAACAGTGTGGTGTGGTGTGGCGTCTCATTGTCCCTCCGCAGACTCCGACAGTGGCATCTCTCCCGGCCGAGTGCCCTACGCCACCTCCAAGAGCTGCTCCATCTCCGACGACAGCTACGGCTGCCTGACGTGGAACGTGCCCGCCCTGGAGATCATGGCCCTGTATGTAGCCGCCGCCATGCACGACTACGACCACCCCGGGCGCACCAACGCATTCCTCGTAGCCACTAACGCCCCTCAGGTGAGATCAGCCACCTCCAGCCACCACCAGCCACAGGTCCTACTGTACTTCAAATCTCTTACCCATCAGCCACCTTGCTCTAGGTTCACTCCTGCCATCCCATTGCTGGTTAAGCACTTTGGTGAGGTGAGGTAAAGTTGTACAGATGATGACTAACCAGATACTGTATGTAGATCATGCCTACAGATGCTTAGTGTACTACATGATGAACACCAAGGACTCAGTAGTATACTTCCAAGAAGGTCCTTCTTAATGTCATTGCTGGCTAATCATGAAGTAAAGCACGAAAGTGAGAGTAGAGACGAGATTGTGTGGCTGAGGAGTACTAAGGCTCTTTGGCAACAGGTTCTGTAGTCTCTCTTTGAGGCCGGTTCCTCTCCTCCCCGCGCAGGCTGTGCTGTATAACGACCGCTCGGTCTTGGAGAACCACCACGCTGCGTCAGCGTGGAGCCTCTTCCTGTCCCGGCCGGAGTTCAACTTCCTGTCCAACCTGGACCACGTGGAGTTCAAGCGTTTCCGCTTCCTCGTCATCGAGGCCATCCTTGCCACTGACCTGAAGAAGCACTTTGACTTCCTGGCCGAGTTTAACACCAAGGTCGGTAATGCCATTAGTTAAAATCAAGCACCAAAAAAAAAAAAAAAATGCAAGGTTTTGTAATGACATCACTCTGGTTGGCTGAAATGAAATTTGACTCCATTTTACCACTTCTCTGCTAAAAATAGGTGAATGATGTGAACAGTCCAGGAATTGACTGGACTAATGAGAACGACCGGCTGCTGGTGTGCCAAGTGTGCATTAAGCTGGCAGATATCAACGGGCCAGCCAAGGGCCGGGACATTCACCTCAAGTGGACAGAAGGCATAGTCAACGAGTTTTATGAGCAAGTACGGAACCTCACTCGGCTTCAAGAGTAACCGTTCCCCCCCCCCCCTCTCCCCCCCCCCTCCCTCCCTCCTTCCTTCCCATCCCCCCACCCCTCAGCCCAGTGGTAGCTGCAGAGAGACTAGTCACACTTGACTCTGATTTCCTGCCATCTGCTTCAGATTAGACACTTTGCAACATCACTTGAGAGACTATGGTGTCTGGGCTGTGCCAAAAAATCCATTTGAAATACTGTTCTCCGAAAGTGTGTTCCTTCTCAAACATGGGAAATGTTTCGGTGAAAAAGAGTGTCAGTAACCAGTACTCGGCAACCACTTAAGCACTCGCATTTCCAAGTAAACAGTTCGGGTCTCTCTCCAAGTCCGTCTGATTTGTCCAGATGTCTTAATCCTCCACTTATTCATTTGCAGTCGTTTTCTTTAGGGATTGTGACCACTTGCTTGTCCATGTCCATCCTCAGGGGGACGAGGAGGCCAGTCTGGGATTACCCGTCAGCCCCTTCATGGACCGCTCCTCGCCCCAGCTGGCCAAGCTGCAGGAGTCCTTCATCACGCACATCGTGGGGCCGCTCTGCAACTCGTACGACGCCGCCGGCCTGCTGCCGGGCTACTGGATCGACGAAGAGGGATCGGAGGACGAGGAGGACGCCGAAGAGGAGACGGAAACGGATGAAGACGAGCTGGACGAGGAGCTTGAACCAAGTACGCATCCACATGTCTTTGATCCACACATCACACCACATAACTGTCAGACCACATCCTGGTTATCCAAGGAGTCAAAAAGGGATACTGTCACAGTCTAGTATGCAAGCTCATCATCATTATCAAAAAATAGTATCATAATGTATAATTTAAGGCATTTATTGAGTGTGTGCTAAGTAGTGCTGCCGCGATTAATCGACATAATCGAACTAATCGATTATGAAAATTAGTCGATGCCAATTTTTTTAGTCGACTAATCATTTTGCTATTGACCCCCTATTTATTTTTGGTCTCCCGTCTCTAACGGCTGTAATGTTATTAATTCTGTTAATAACTCTACAAAAGTAGGCTGATATTGATATGAGCATATCTATATCTATGGCTATATGTCATGTTTTGGCCCTTCAGCTGAGTTAAGAATAAAATGGACACAACAAAATAACGAAAACCTTTTTTTTTTCTTTTAAAATAGTCGTTTAGATTAGTCGACTAATTGAAAAATTTGTCGAAAGATTAATCGTTAGAAAATGAGTCGTTAGTGGCAGCACTACTGCTAAGAGTGTTCATTGAGTTGTAGTGGCCTCTTGTGATGGTGCGTCCTGTCATTCCGTCCCTCCACAGAAAGGAGAAAGCGCAGGCGTCGGCTCTTCTGCAACATCATGCAGCACCTGACGGAGAACCACAAGGTGTGGAAGAAGACCATCGAGGAGGAGGAGAAGGGCAAACAGCAGCAGCAGCAGCAGGAGCAGCAGCAGCAGGAGCAGGAGCAGCAACAGGAGAGCCCCAGCTTGCCCACCTCCCCCTCCGACGACATCCAGGTCATTCAGGAGGAGGCCGAGGAAGAGGAGCGCCAGTAGCATGAGGAAGAACACACACACACACACACACACACCATGGAGGCTGGAAGCTCAGGGAGCAAAATGCCTTGCTCCCGCTTCCTCTGAATGACATGAACTGATACACACACACACACACAGACACAGACACAAACACACACACAAATGACGTCCTCAAGACACAGGATGACCCCCACTCCCCCCCCCCCCCACTCCCCCTTTTTCCGCTCGACCTCTACACGCTGAAATCGTCACTGTGCCGACACTCAGACGCTGATGCAGTCCACGCTCGATTGATAAACAAAAAGGCCTTACTACTGTGAGAGGATCCTTGCTGCAACGGTGGGAACCCCACTCCTATGCACTTTCACCCCATGGAGAATTGGAAGAGAAGGACCACAGCGTCCCGTCCCGTCCCGTCCCGTCGACTCCTGTCCCGCCCTGCCGCGGGGACACGCCCCTAGGGGCGCAGAGACGTTGCCTCCGTGGTCAAACTGGCTGTGATGCTGCCTTGAACTCCTTGACTCTTAAACTCTCCCGTAGGTACTTCAAAAAAGAAATATAGATCTATTTAAAATGAAAAAAAAAAAAGATGAAAAACATTAGGAAAAAAAAAAGAAAGAACACAAAAGTGATACACATGTTACCAAAGCGAACAGTTCAAACATGGAGAAAAAAAAAAAAGAGAGAGACTCGAGGCTGAGACTATGATCGGGCTCCGAGTCAGGAATATTCTAGAAACAGAAATCAAATGTGCCTGTCTGAACCTTTATGGTCTTTAGTGGTCCAAAAGATGGACTGCTGAACCCTGCACTAGTTGTGTGCAGACTCCCTCCTCATGCTGGCGACACAAAACACTGTATCAGACTCAGTCCCGGGGACACACTGACGTTTTGACTGAAAAAAAAATGAACGTTAAACCTGCATCATTTTGGATGCTTTTTATTCATGTGTACCACCTGCCTTTCATTTGACTCTTTCGTCTCTTTCTTTCTCTCTCTTTCTCTCTCTCTCTCTCTCTCTCTCTCTCTCTCTTTGTATGTTTCAAAAAGTTTGTGTGTGTTGGTGTGCGAGTGTGCGTGTGGATTCCCTTGTTAGGAATGCCAACTGATCATTTCCCCCCTCTTTGCTGTTTCCCAGTCCACCTCTGTTCAAAACGTAGCTCAAAGGACACAAAAGCTGTTGTCATGAAGGGATGTTTTTTTTCCTTTTTTAAGTTTGAATTATTGCTTTTTTCACAGTTACTCAGGATTCACACAAATATTACTAATTAATCGCAGATCTATAGTATGTTCAGAAATCACGTCAGAAGGAAGTGGTTGAAATCTTTTTTTTTTCTATTTGTACAATTTCAGTAAACAAATAGGAGGGCTGACCTTCAGAATAGTGATTGCGTGCTAAAATGCAATTCTGTTGAAGTTCTAATTAAATGCGCTATTTATGTTGTATCAAAGGCCACTGAAAAAAAAATATTGATGTAGACAGGAATTGTCTAGGCCATGTATACACAACAGCCAAATTGCTTGTTTATGTTGCATTAGGTTACATTTGGCATTATAGTAACTCACTCACACACACACACACACACACACACACACACACACACACACACACACACACACACGCACTGTTGATTTTTACTTTTTTTTTCCAAACACTGACGTTTCACACAAAATGATATGACAGAAAAAAATGACACAGACACCAAGGCCAGTGGATGAGTTTGATGTGACCCAGGGTTTCACCTCGAAAGCTGTACACTTTTTTTATATTTTCTTATTCTTCACCATGAGGCAGGTTTAATACTGATAGTTCTATATTTTTTGTCTGAAGCAAGAACTCTAGGCATTCCACTAGAAGCAGATCATTGAGCAGTGGAGAGAGTGGCGGATCTAAAAGCCAAGTTTCCTTCATTGCAGTTGAAATATTGAAAAAAAGGAAAAAAATCATTTTGTTTTTCAGAAGAGGTAAGTTCTCAAGTAGGCAGTGTAAATCAAGCTAGTACATTAAAAAATAAATAAATGTGCACATTTTACTACCAAACAAGTGTTTAACCTCTGCACAGAAAGAGTATCTGCATATATATAAATATATATTATACATATATATTATATTTTTTAATTAATCAACTGAATGCATCTGTTTTCTACATAAGGCTGACATATATTGTACATTGAGAACCTGTAATTATCATCTGTTTCCAGAGTTTCTATCTAATACTATTTACGGATGTGGAATTGTAGGGTGTGGTGTTTTACTTTTTCTTTTGAGTACACTGTCTCTTTGTGTTCCTGATCATAACCACTCTGTGCCCCTCAACACCACCCCCCACCTCCCCCCCCAAAAAAAAATTCCCTTTGATAAATTCAGCGTTGTCTGTGAGTACCACCCCACAGGTGCCAATCTCCGACTCCTCCTGCCTGCTTACCTGCAGGACCATGATGCACTTTGGCCCACGTCCAGGAAGTGTTGTGTGTATGTGAGGTGGGCCCTAGAGCGTGCTCTGAGCGACATGCACAGACACAGGCACCTTCAGGAAAGGCTGAAAGGTCTCGTAAACCCCTAACCCTAACCCTAACCCTGACCTTGACCCTAACCCTGACCCTGACCCTGACCTTGACCTGGTCTTGGTGAAACCAGTGCAGTGGTACAGTAGGTGTCAACCTCAGTCCTCAATCTATCTTTAATAGCGACTGGCGGACTGGCGGTCTGGCGGTGCTGCCCTGTAAAGTTGCCCCAGCCAATGGGGAGAAGAGAGGGGGGAAGGGAAGTGAAGCGATGACTGCAGGCTCTGGCCTGTTCCTCTGGGCTCAGCACGCTCTTACCAGTCTGTCCACTGGGGGCGCTTCGGCTGGACTTTGTGCGACGCCGTCAGATTGTGTTGTCGCTGGTGTTGTCAAACAGAAGCAGTGGCAGGCAACTGCCGCCCTTCCCCACATGACCCCTCTCCCCCAAACACACACATACACACACACCCACACAAATAAAGCCCCTAGTTCATTTTGTTGTGAATGCAGATTGTTTGTTGGCTTCTCAATGTGCAGACCTGTGCACCAGTTGCAGTGTCCTCCAATGCCCTTGTCATCAAAACATTACTGAACAGCTGTCATCTTTATGTAGCATTTATACAGTAGTTATCAATGTCTGTAACCGGTCAGCTTTTTCCGACAAATGTGGGGGGAAAAAAATTGCGTTTGTTGTTATTTATAGCTGTCATAAAAACACCATCCCTGAAATGCCTCTAGACTCTCAAGTGTATTTATTTGCCATTTTGTTTGTCTTTTTATTTTATGGTTTTGTCAGTGTGTTTGCTATATGAACAGATTTTTTAGATAGCATTACTTCTTTTTGCATGTTAGTGTTTTACTTAATGTTTACAAGTATAGCAAAACTATGAATATAGAATTAGTAGATTATATGAAATGAGATGTGCATGTTAATCAGTGAAGAAATTACTTGAAATTAGCGTACGGTAGATGCAAAACACATATCCAGCCTCTTGTGAATGGGAGTAAGTAAGTTGAATGATTAACCAGCCTAGATGTATCAATGAGGCATTTGGAGATGGACTGACCCTCCATGTGTGTCCTGTCAGTGCCCTGTGAGACTGAATGATGTCTGACCTCTCTCCTTTTCTCAGTGCTTGTGATGCAATATGTTTTCCGTACTTATCGGCATCTGTTTTGACGAAGCCCTGACCGTCTGAGCAGCTCTTATCTCTGCTCACACTCCCAGAAGAGCAGAAGGCACCCTCCGGCCTCCTGGGGTTGGGCCTGCCTGTTTCAAACGGCAGCCACAGAGTGACGAGTCCCACGGTGGACCAGACAATCCCCTATGTGGGGCCCAGTGGAGCTTATATGCAGATTTTTTGACAGTTGTTTGAAATCATTCATCCCTCAGTAACTGAAATCTGCCATCTGCTGCAGGATACTGCTAGCTGGGGAAATGGAGGGAGTTCATTTCACACTCTTGTGCATCAAAAACCTAACAAGCCAGATGGATTTGTATTCAGTGACAACTTTTTGAGTCATGACCCGAGTCGGAAAAGTTGTGTTTCTTTTCCACTTTTCTCTCGGTGCACTGGCAGGGAGATGTTAGTGAGAGAGAGTGTAGTGGCTGTGACCCGAGGATTTCTAATGACTCGCAGCCATTTATTGACAAACTATTTCTGATAACTGCCCCCGGAGGGTGATTCCTGTGTGCATTTTTGGCACGCTCCGTTTTGGGGAAACTCATTTCAAGCCAGCTCACGTGGTACAGAGGCCAAAACTAAGGGGCATCTGAGGAGACATCTGTGATTGCCGTCTCAACTTTCTCAACACATGGGAAGCGGTTATTAAAAACACTGCTCGCTCAGACTGCAATCACTGAGAGATATCCATTCATTTATTGTGCCATTTTTGTCAATAAGTACACAAAAGCTGTTGCTAAAATATTTATAGAAAGTATACTATTTTACAAAAAAATTGGAATCATGTGCAATACATAGTTTGACAACCAATAAGCAGAAATACTTTTTCTAAAGTAACAAATGATCAAGTCTGTACCATTCAAGCTATATAACAGTCAAAAGTCCATAGCACCTTCAGTTTTAATAATCAAGTACAAATGCAGAGAGCAAGATATCCTTTGGGGGTTGCTGCTGTTGGTTCAGCTCTGATATATGGCACCAGACCAGCAGAAGGCATACAGCCTGTACAAAACTTTCTGGGAAAAGACAGCTGGCCCGGCTGTAGAAAAAAAAAAAAAAAGCAGAACCCTATGTTCTCATTTCGAGGAATGCTGGGGAAAAAATAAGGTCTGTAAACCATAAAGGTAAACGCTTGTCAATTATTGACATCATAACTCCTCTGTCTCACATTTGTTTCGGGGCACCAAGCGCTATGTATCACAGATAATGTGCAAATATTATCACAATGCGCTTGATGCAACTTGCTACATTGCCCAACTGCCTGATACAAAAAAACCCCGCTATCATCAAGTCAAGTACAGCTACGGCATATTTCTATGAAACAGTTCAGAGGGTAGTTTCACAGAATGCGAAATTCAATGGCAGACAGAGGCGAGGTCAACCCCCTTGCTGTGTAAAACATTAGACAGGTTGGAGTTTTCCGAGTAAGATCCCCTGAGGTGAAAGCACTAAAGTCATTTATGGCTGAAGGTTTACGGCTGTCTCCGGACCGCGCATATGGAGTAAGGGAGCGGCTGGAGAGTCATGCCCAGTTTAGGGGTGAGGTTGGGGACAAACCCCTGCGGAAACTGCAGGTGGAACCTCTGAAGCAGGGTGGTGAAGAACAGGAACATCTCCATCCTGGCCAGTTGCTCACCCAGGCACTGCCTTCGCCCTGAAGATTTGATAAATAAAAGTGAGAAATCAGGTAAAGAAAGATATATGTCAGCAGTACAGCTTATGCAAGCTAATGGCTATAACAGAATAAGAGTCAGCAGAATGATGAAGAGCGAAAAGAGATGTCTGTTTTCAACTCGTAAACTAATATAGTGCAGAGGATTTACACTTGCCTAATGAGAAGGGGAGGAAGGCCTCCCTCCTGATGAAGTTGCCATTGCTATCCAGGAACCTTTCTGGTGAGAAGACGCCTGGATCTCCCCAGTACTTCTCGTCAAAGTGGACAGAGTACAGGTTTGTGATGACCATGGTGCCTTTGGGGATGGTGTACCCACTCACAAGGGCATCTTGCGTTGTGGCACGGAAGATACCCAAGGGCACAATGTTGCAGAAGCGAAGGACCTCATGGAGCACGGCATCCACAAAAGGCATCCTCTGTTTGTCATCTAAGGTGGGGGTGCGTCCATTCGGCAGGACACTGTCGATCTCTTTGTGAACTCTCTCTGTGAGGACAGTAAAAAAGTTAAGAGGATGGTTGGTAAAAACAGATACTGTAACTGTTTGACTACTGTGTCGACTAGTCTACTGGAAAATGTTAGCATGGAAATAGCTAGAAGTGCCTTCGAAGGTTTGGAGGAACTCACTTGTGTCTCTGCTATTACCAGTTGTATTTCCATGGACATGAACCCACCTTGAATACTGGGGTAAAGGGCCATGTAGAGCATGGCCCAGCGGAGGGCGTTGGTGGTGGTCTCTGTGCCTGCGATGATGAGCTCCCCCACCGAGTAGATCAGGTTGTCTTTGGTGTACGAGGTGCTCTTGTCGTTTGCGCTCTGCTCTATCTCGTCCAAATAGGCGTCGATGTAGTGGCGTGGAGACTGGCGCACTCGACCCTGTGCGAACCGCTCTGTGATCCTCAGGAGGAAGGTGTAGACTTCGGCGGCGTTCTGGAAGAGCTTCTGGTGCTTGCCGAAGGGCAGATACTCGATCCAGGGGAAGGCGTTGTAGAGGAAGGCCCAGCCGCTGGCTGCCAGCTCCACGTTCTCGCTGAAGATCTCGATCATGTGCTGGAAGTCCCTGTCGTCGTACGTGAAGCGCTCGCCGAAGATGATGAGGTTGGTGATGTTGGAGACAGCATTCGTCACCAGATGTTTCGGGTTTAAAGGCTTGCCCTTCTGCTTGTCGATGGCATCCACGAAGAACATGCACTCCTCGGAGATCTTCCTCTCAAACGTCTTCTGACCACTGCCGAAGTAGCGGAAGCTGTTGACGGCCAACTTGCGGTGTTCAATCCAGCCTCGACCATACTTGCTGTTGAGGAGACCTGAAAAGAGAGTTTTGTGTAGTATATGAGGAAATGTGGAATATTCTTTCCAGATAGAACTTGGCACTGAAAGATATGCCTACTGATAGCTATGGGTTGGTTCTACAACAAAAGGCATCTGCTGTTAAGATGGCTGTAATTCAAGTTACTGTTAAGAGTGCAGTGCAGTCACAACTCCTGACTTTTCCCTCCTGTAGGCTAGTCATACTATATACAATGATCATATTACACATATGCATTCAATGAACTACAGTCACTGACCACATTTGGTGTTCTGTGAATATGGGGAAGAATAAAGAGTTGGATAAATTCGCCAAATCCCATTAACAATGGAATAAAACATTTAGCTGGCTAGTCCAGGGTCGTGACTTCTCCTTTGGGCCAGTCTTCAAGACAAAAATTAAACTGAAATGAAATTATAGAGCATGTCTCCCCCCACATCCTTCCACAGTATAGGTAAAGAAAATAGCCTATTTGTATTTCAATATCACCAAATGATGAGATACTAGTGCCTTGATATAGCTACACTCTAGTAGATAGGCCTACAGGGTTGTATTGGTTCTGCCAAGTCATGTCCAGTTCAATAACATAGCAGGCGTTCATCCTAATTTCAATCAGCAAATAGCTTTGTTAATTAAAAGGCTTAAGCCAGATCAGTTTTCCCTGGGACTATGTAAACGCAGTGACTGCAGGATGGGTAAATTTAGTTTGCAGACATAAGCTGTTGACTTGTTCCATCAGGTTACTTATTAAAATGTGCAAAGGTTTAAAAAAAAAAAAGAAAGGCATAGGCCCTAATCATCCTTAAGATTTTTTAAATTGATGCAGGAGAAGACTTGCAAATGATACAGCTGGTTGGAATTAGATCAGTCTTCTACGTCCCGCTGTGAATAATCAATACCATATTGCACATCATAATGCCCCAATGGCTTCCATCCAGTCTATAATGCTGAATACAATTCAAGTTAAAGTACACGAGTCATCCTGTAAATAGAAAGTCATCATCCTTCACTTAAACCATGTTCTACCACTGCCACAATACCACATTTTTGTTTCGCAGAAACGGTTGGTAACACCACTCTTGAATGCCTTGCATTATTCAGAGCCGAGGGTTACATTTCTTTGCTGAACTTTTTCTGAAGTTCACGTCATTCACTGCAGAAAATGTTAGCACATTTAGAATAGCCCAACAACAGGCTATGATATTTACCTCCCATTTTGGTCATTTTCTGAAATAAAGGCAGAGAAGGTCGATCAGCGAACACTTCGCCCTGATGCGAGAGACATTCTTTGATGGCATCATAGCCATTCAACACAACGGTTGAGATGCCACCAAGGTCGAGGCTGAATATCTGGAAAACAGACAGAAATGCAAAAAACACTTTATAATGTATATTTCCCAAAACTACATTTTGGTCAGCAGACAAACCAAAACAGCGCTACAACGTTCCAGGATAACCATGCATTTTTCAGAAGTCTCAGTAACGCATGGTGCTTGTTAGACAACCACGCTGACTCAGCTGTTTCGGTCTCTTGCAAAGCGCTGCAAGCTGCCAAAATGTGGTTTCACTCTTTTGTTCTCATAGGAGCCGTCTGCATGATGCTATGGAACGAGTCGACACAGGTATAACCTTTCACACAATTTAAAATGACATTGGTTAATCGGCTGTCTTAGAGCCGAGTGCGAAGTTCTTGCGGCAAGTTTGGCAATGCAAAGCGCATATAAATTGATTAAACATGCGCTATGAACTGTATGAGCATTTAATAGCAGTCTGTTTATAGCAACTCGTTATATATCCAACGGGAATACAGTTGACAATAAATTGGCACAACTTTCAGTGACTTACAAATGAACAGTAAAAGACTTCTTGTTTTGGAGCATGTCACAAAGAGTCCGTCATTACCTGTCCGTAGACTTCACTTTGTTTCTTCATAAAAACGTGCGGTTCCGATGCAAGGGATACAATGTTTCCTATCATGGGGAAAGGTGTCGGTCCAGGAGGGAATCCTCGGGGTCTCCGCTGCTTGAGGAGTTGCTTGACCACCAACAGTAATAATAGAGTCACCACTAAACTGCATAAACCCAAAACCGATTGACCGCTGGGAACGGTTAACAGAGATGGTAATCTAAAGATTGATATCATTATGAAATAACACTTTTGCATTCAGAGGACACTAACTTCTTCCCCCCACACAAAGAGTATATCACCTTGCACATGTTCCTATCCCCCGCCTCTACAGAGCTAAGATTGGCCAGGCAATGAGCCGGGAGCATTATTGATCAGCTTTGATTTTCCTTCCGTCTTTTATCAAGTGCGCCTCCACTGTCTGAGGTATTCATATGAACTGTCCTCGAGTTAACGTTGTTGACAAAAGTTATTATGGATTTACACAAATGACCTGTTTAGATTCTGTACATAGCTATGCCCACTTCCATTTTTTATACTTCTTCTCTAGTTTGATTAACATTAGCAAAACAATTTCCAAAAGTTAACCAGCTTTGTGAAAGTGAATCCTACAGTAGTTAGTGTCATAACAGCTCTACAAGGCTATTTCAGTCACCGTTTTACCAAGTAATGTTGCCATACAACAGCAATAATAACCAAAGACACACGTAATCATCCACTTCATTTTTACATTGATCAATTAAGTGATTTTAGGCTGCGCAGGTATATTGATAGTTGAATTGCTGCATGTTAAGAACTACTGCATGCGCACCAGGGCTGTTACGTTACCCCAGCTGAGCCCGGAGAGCAGCTAGGTCAGGGCTGGTCAAACAGCCACATTTTTTCTTGCCCTGTGGTGTCTGCGTGTCTGAACTTTGACCGAGTGAAAGGCAAAACCCTTTTCAGGTCGCATCCCCCACCCCCACGTCTCGACTAGTTTTTCAGCCAGACACAAAAGTCCTTTAGAAAAGAAGCTTTTTTTTTTCATTGCAGATGCCTTTACCCAAAGCGATGCGCTTTTTTTCTCCTCCTTCTATAAGCCAGTAGTTGTTCATTTGTACATTTGTCATAGTTTATATGCTTTTCTTAACCCAAAGCAAAATGTGTTGGAGACTTTGCTGCATGGTGTGATGACCTTGTTTGAAACAAACTGGCTTAATATGAATGCATTCATTAAGACATATTGCATTTTGTTAATCTATTCATTTGCAACCCCTACTTGAGTACTAGGACTCTAGCAGGCAATTTCCGCACACATGGATTAAGCCTAGACCCAGATGTAAAGTTTTTTTTTAAAGGATGATTTCCATTGAAGTTGTTCTCCTTAAGTCTTGGATGCTGGATGACTTGCATTTGTCTATGTTTTTTTTTTAGCAGACTCTTTTGTCCAAAGCAATTTATTTACTTTATATTTGTACCAAAAACCAAACAAAACACACCAAGAGAACTGGCCTTAGGAGTTAAAGGTGCTCTAAGCTAAAATATTTTTTTGTCACATACAGCAAACATCACCTCACCACCTGTCAGCTGCCTGTGCCTTGAATAGCCAACCCTACACTGTAAAGAAGCGGCCTCTGTGGACAGCCCATGCTCCAAAATGACAACAAAAACAACCTGGTCCAACCTGGACCATAAAAACGGTTCCAGCCATTCACCGACGAGATGCACATTTAGGAGAGTTTCAGTTGCAGGGGAGGAAGGGGGAGGTAGTAGCCAGCTAGCTCTTTTTTTGTTTAAACGTAAACAGAAGTGACATTACCCAACATCACTTAGAGCACCTTTAATATAATTTCCCCACTGTACATTTGAACCATAGCTATTACGCACAAGCCACCATATCTATACCACTGGGCATCCTGGAGCTTGTGGAAGCCAGGGGCAACAATTGTTGACTTGAAAGTGTCCCCATGATACTAATTGTCTGTCGCCACATCTGTCATACATGTCTGTTTGTTAGTTACAGAGTCGTAAAGAGACACGCAGCCGTCTAATCAACTGAGGTGCAGCGACCGGGCTCGTGACCCCTTGCTAGGGACTCCTTCATGGCTGCCAGCGACACACTGCTGCAGCAACACAGGGTTTGTGTCTGACGTCCTGTCTGTCGGATGCGTGCACAGATGTAAACAAAACAAATGACTCGTTAGCAGGGGAATTGTATTGTCAGGTTGAAGACCCTCCTCTGGTGTGCCTCAGCCATGCCTGTCTCTGGCGGTCAGTCGGAGGCAACTCCTGGTTTCTCTCTCTCTCTCTCGTCTTTCTCTTGCTCTCTCTCCGGATCGAGCGTTCCCCAGTGCCTCGGGTCTCATTAGTGCTGGCGACGGCGCTTCAGTATGATATAGAGCTGCTTCGTCCCACACGGCTCTGTAAACAGGCCTCAACGGGGCTCTTCTCAAAGATTACCGTTTGTCACCAGCACTTAATGAGGAAGCCTGCTGCTGAGCCAACCAAAGTGGCTCCCTCCCTATCTGGGCCTCCAAATACGCATCTTATTGTGTTCCATAGGGGCCGGAGTCATGTGGTAATACATATATGGGTATGAAATCATTTCATTAGAAGAATTCTTTAAAAAAGCCTGTGTGGGACTTAATGCTTATACCGCATGGAGGACTAATTCGAAGAAAGATTGTGTAAAAAAGGCAAATGCTTCCGGCAGTGGGGCCAAGTGATTTCAAATGGGATTATGCTTGAGGAATTGGTGGACATGGTTAAAAGTATATAGATGCATGTGGTGCCACTTGATTTAAATTCTCCAGGGTCATTTTTTATTACATCAAGTTTAATGTCCTTTATAAAATAATTAAGGAAATTGTGCGGTGGTGAGGGATCATCTGAACAGGCCGTGATGAAGACGATTGAGGGGGTGGCCTTAGTTTGCTCTTGCAGTAGAGGTCTGATTAATGAAGCACGGCCACTAATTCAGTTTCATTTCCTTAATGTCTGTTGAGTCTGTCTGCAAACTTTGCTCTGTCCATCTGAAGTGCGCCCCGGCCCCTAATGTGGGCCATAGATTAGAGCTAAGTAACGTTTGCTTGAACAGTCCTGACAAAGGTCCACTAATGCTCTGTCCTTTTCAGCTTCCAGGTGGTTAAACAGTATGTTTGGCAGACAAATGACCTGAAGTACGGCAAAGCACACAGTGACTAAGGCTTTTCAAGCTGTTTGCAAAAAAATGTATAATTTACACTTGATCATTTCCTGAAATAGAGATGCACTGCATTGCTTCTTTTGTCATATGAAGCAAGTAGCAGTGGAGCACTGACTTAGATAGATACTCTGCTTCTGCCCAAAATGTTTTTGGGAAATGTTTGTCGCTGATGTCATGTTCGGTTGATTTGTATTGCATATTGAATGAAGCCCCTGTTAGCTGTGTCTCTTCTGTTTCCAATCTGGTCCGAAAATGATTATCTGTTCCTTGGAATAACTCACAGTTGGATGAAAATGCAAGAAGATGTTGGATCATGATTGGCTTTGAAAAGGTTACAGTATTGATTGAAAACTTTTCCCCCCCTTCAAAGTTAATAAAAACTTGAAGCAGAAATTGCTCATCAGTGAAACAATTCTCTGATCTATGGGTGAGGGGCCCTGTTTTTTCCCTTTTCGGATCTCCTGGCCGGAAGTGGTGATTCATTATGGGCGCAGGAGGCATTCGTGTACACGACTGCAGTTTTCATGCAGCATTCAGCTGCGGGGGGGACCCCGACGCTCTCCAATTCCCCTGATTTACTGAGGCCGTCATCGGCCCCGCGCGCAGTTCAATAGCCTTAAAAGGCTCATCCGCACTAATGGGGCTCCGTAGTGACGCAAAAGAGGAGTCTTGCTCCCAATGCTTTATGGGGCCTTGCCCAATAATGAAAAGTAAGGGGAATCAAATGATGCCTCATGACAAACAGTTTTGTAATTGGGTTTGAAAATCCAAACACATTAATGGCAGTTGCTGCTTTGATTTCCACTAAGGGTCACTTCAGCGCGGAAACACAAGTCACAGGAGAGGGAGGCATGGGAGTCCTCCAATTGATTGATCTGGTGATAACACGAATGGGGAGCTTTTTCCGTAGCAGTTAGGTACACTGGCTGACATTTGTAAATATTATATTCACTGCAGCTCAGGGACCAACATCAGTAAGCATCCTCAACAACATCCTGAGTTGAGAGTCTCCATAGTAAAATCCAGCTATAATTAGACAGGAGACCAGTTTTGCACACATATTTTCAAATAAAGAAAAAAATATTATCTGGTAAACTCACTAATCTTACTCGTCTTTATCGTCATGTGCCTCTCGGCATAATGTATTGCTCTACAAAATATGAGTGCAATGTAAGAGATTCTCAAAGCACATAAAACTATGTTTGCACAAGAATATTTATGTTGCATTTGTTTACTATCAAAAATAAATAAAGAAATAAACAATTGAATGTGGGGTAAAAGCCTCAATCACTGAGCTTAATGAAATACGCTGCAGAGTAGATGACTGGGAATTTTTGTGAATGGAGCACTTCGACACAGGTATGACGTCATTGGATTACCACATTTTTTATTGACCCAATGGATCCAGCCATTGGATGACAGAGGGAGCGGAGCTTCGTGATTGGCTCAGCTTTGACAATTAAACACCTACACAGTCAATAGACAAAGCAGTCAGTGAATATATAGAGCCTCTGTAGTAGCCAGATGGAACAGACTCACAAGTTGGTCGGCAAACCAAACTAACTCAACTTATTCCATTTCTTTCTTTTGCAAAGAGCTCTAACACTCAAGGTAAGACAGGACTCTTTCCGTCCTCCTCCTTCTCTCTGTTGGGACACTGCAGACTTGCAATGGGAATGCGTTGTTGCAGTTCTTAGACTTCTTTCACCTTTCATAAACCCGTGTTGTTTAGCCAGCCAACTGTAACGAGCATAGACGATAAAGGCTAGCTGTGAGGATTGGCTTTGAAATGTTGCATGCGTTGTTTTTGTGGTGTGTTATGTTATGGGTCGCGGTGTGAGGGGTTAAGAGCAGGAGACTGAGACTGAGAGTGGGCTCCCAAGGATACATCACATCAGTGCTGGTGTGTGTGTGTGTCGGCCAGTGCCAGTGCCAGAGGAGACGGCCAGGGACTGCAGCTCATTACACTAATGCACCAGGTCCCGCAGGAGCCTCCGCCAGCAGCTCCTAATCTTCATAAAATCACTCCAGGGATGGCATGGGCGGCCACGGCCAGGCAGGGTGCGCACAGCAGAGCAGAGCAGAGCCAGGCAGCCGCGCTGAGGAGGAGGTGGGCTGGGCTGGGCAGCTCAACTGATCCACAGCTCTCCTGCCTGCCAGGTCTACCTCCACAGCCGCCACTGCACTGAGCTGAGCTGGGGGGGCTTATCGGGGGAGTTTACTGCATGTGTGTGGATGAGGCAGGTAGTCTAACGTGGTCAGTCTACAGGTGTGGCTACAATGTCCATAGTCTAGTAGACATATGGTGACTGGGAATAGAAAGAGAGAGGTGGACCTTTTTAAGTGAATATTCCTGGAGGATTGAAGCAGCTTGCACTTTTTTTGTGCAGTGAATTGAGTGCTTTGCCTTTTTAGATGTTTATGTATTTTGTTTTTCCAAAACTCTGCGTGGATGTGAAGCATGTACTGTAAGTCTAATGGCTGTGTGTTTGCTGCAGGGACCATGGTTATGTTGAAGATCTCAGCTTTCCTTCTTGCCTATGCCCTGATCATCTGCCAGATGTACTGCTCTCAAGCCGCTCCTGCAAGGTGAGCCGTTCATTATGTATCAATGGGAACTATTGATATTGAATTTCCCCTTGGGGATCAATAAAGTATCTATCTATCTATCTATCTATCTATTTGATTTTTATTTTCATTTTCATTTGAATTCCACAGATGAGTCTCTTTTTTTCCCTAGTAATTTATGTTGGTTACATTGGTTGTGGTTTGGGCTTAGTGTCTTTAAATGTATTTGAATATATTTTATTAAATGTATCCCTTTCATCATCTACTCCAATCTATCTGGATACAGGGCAGATTGCATTACACATTGCGATGTTATGAAATATCAATAATTTCAATGAAGGAATTAAAAGATGTATTAGATGAACCCCTGCCAAGAGCTCGGTTACAACGGTATTGATTTTGTCATAAATTTAAACTTGGCTCGCAGTCAAGTCTTAACTGAGGCACTTTAAGGGGATTGTTTTAATAGTGGGTTTCTGTACACTCTGGCAGATGATAGAAGCTTTTAACATAAGCACTGCCGTCATGATCCTCCAGACAGATTTCATATCATGTGCAATTAAAATAATGCCATAATATAGTGGCGATAATCTAATCAAGGCTTTGTTAGCAGGACTGATTTTGACTCCAATCGAGTGGCACTCACTGACTATGAAGCCCGGAGGTTACTGAATGCCATTGTCAAAGAATTTGTTCAGATGACTGCGGAGGACCTGGAACAGCAAGCAAACGATGAAAATAGGTAATTTCAATTTTAATCTTAAGAGTATCTAGGGAAGTGAAATTTGAAATATTCATTGTGTACATTTGTAAGAGGTTTTTCTGCAGTCTATTTCAAAGAAAGTGTTGCTGCCACTTACATAAAATGACAGCTCCAGTGATCATTTAAAGTCCAGAGGTATGTTTGCAAATTCAAAGAGGATCATTGGCAAAAAAAAAAAAAAAAAAAAAAAAAAAAATCCTTATTGATGCCAAAACGTTCTCTGTCAGTGCCGAAGTGTTGCATGAAAATCCTTTTGAATATTTTGAATGTTGATTTTCTTGGAAAGAAAATGCGTTAAAGGACTTGTTTGCTTGTCGGCATGAGGCAGAGAAGGACTATGGAGGGCTGTATGCATGAGGTGGCGCTCAGATGAGCAGTCTACATGGTACAAAACACTTCTCACTGTAAGACAGCCGTTGAAACCCAGATGAAATTTTGACTGATTGTCAAAAGCATGAGTGGTGTTTGCTTGAACATGGCAATGAAGTATATTTTAGTGCATATTTACAACAAATAACTGCATGAACTGCAAGGTTCTAACCTGATAGATTGTCGAAAGCATGACTGATGCTTGCTTGAACATTGCAATGCAACATGTTTTACTCCATATTTACAACAAATAAGTGCATGGACTGTGATAGATCATCCTGATAGTTCATTTTACCATGGCATTATGGTGTTTGGTGCATTTTTGACATTGCATGAAGGTGAAGAAGACTGTGTTATAACTGGTATGTGTAATGCGAATGCATGAGTCTGCATGAGTTACTATGAGTCTGCTTCTGCATGTTGTCTCTCCTAACAGTGCTGACAGACCCTTGACCAAGCGCTGCTCCAACCTCAGCACCTGCGCACTGGGCAAGCTCTCTCAGGAGCTGCACAAGCTGCAGAGCTACCCTCGCACCAATGTCGGGGCAGGCACGCCTGGGAAAAGGCGCAGTCTGTCAGAGTCTGAGATCTTTGCAAGCTATGGGGAGCAGTTCAACCGCAACTGAGACTTCCAGCTTCCACCCCTTGAAATGCTACTGTAGTTTGTCCCCGGTGCACCAAATAGCAATGCATGTGGATTCTGTTTTCCTGATCGACTTGCCTGACAGAGTAACACAATAATGAAAGACAATCAAAATTTATATAATGAATATTATTTTTTGGATGTTTAATTCAGTTATGGCAAATCATTTTCCTTTTCTTTAGTATATATCACTGGTAGCATAAGGACAATGACAGTTTCACAACAGAGACAGATTTCTTTTCGTATGCATAACACTTTTCTGATTTAATAAACATATTTTTACCAATACATAGTTTGTCCATGAATTTAAGACACTAATATACTCAAACACACACACAAACACACACACACACACACACACACACACACACACACACACACACACACACAAACACATGAATATTTACAGGTAAGAAGTAAAAAAATCAACAACAACCACATCTAACAATATTGTCTACATTTGATATGATATTCTGTTTTAAATAGCCAGCTTCATAGTGATGACATACTCAACGTTGTCTTTCCTTCTTCAGCATTACGACACAGAAACGGGCCTGCAACACAGCCACCTGTGTCACCCATCGTTTGGCAGACTTCCTCAGCCGATCAGGGGGCATGGGCAACACCAACTTCGTGCCCACCAACGTGGGCGCCCAGGCCTTCGGACGGAGAAAGAGGGACAGCCAGCAGTGAATGTATAGACGTACAGGCCTAGAGGCACTGGTGAGAAAGAGCATGTCTGCCCTCCCCGTCTCTCTCTCAATTAGTAATACACTTACTGCATGCTGGAAATAAAAGTTGAGGGAACACGGGGACCACCATAGAGGAATGAACCCCACTGTGAGTAGTAGAAAACCGTCCTTGAGCAGCTGATCATCCCTGTGTTGCCTTCATTTTGCTCTTGCAGATAATGACTGTGAGAAGATCAAACGCAAGACTCCTGAGAATGAAGACGCGTCACCCTCACCAGAATGGCCTCCGAAACAACAGCACTGATCTCTTGCATCCAATCCATGTTGAACAAACAAACAAACAAACAAACGAACAAACAAACTATTTTTTTGCTTTAAAGAGAAGAAGAAACACACACACACTCATAAAAACATGAATGATCAATTAATAAAGCACTTCTGTTATATTACATTAACAGATAATCAGAAAGTCCCATTCATTTGACTAGACGAGAGGGAAAGGGCCAGGGAAGCCTGTCTCTCTCCCAGCCTAGAGCACATATTTGGTGTGTCAACTGTAACCCATGCTGCTGTGGCCGTTCTCACAGCGTTCTGCACATTTCTTTCAGGGACACCATTCATTCCACCCGCAGAGGCTGGTCTTGGCTGTGTCTTGTGCCTTGATGTAAACCACTTTACATACAAAACAAAAAAAAAAAAAACTCATTACTGTACAATATGTTTAAAAAGACGAAGAAGCTTTGAGCTATCAAGAGAAATTCATATTGTAACAATTGTGAATTGAAGCAAAATTAAAATGTATTTTAGATACATAAGGGTTGTTTTTTCTTCTGCTGATTTGGTGACTCACCCAAACATTATTTGTGATGGTCTCCCCCCCACTTCATGTAAATATGATACACAATGTTGGAGCATGATAATCTAATACAAATATAGTAACATAGAGTTATAACGCATACATAATCTTGGCACTGGTATTGTCCTGTTATTAAAGTGCACATACTAAAATGATCATATGAGTGGATCATGACACATACAAAATATATCACAAAGAAATGTATTAAGAAGTACAACAACAAAAACTGTAGCGCTAATATTTTCCATTTAAATATCTCTTTTTGCTGAACAATGCATAGGACAGTCATTCTAAAGTAAGCTAGAGTGCTGGATTAACTAATGAATGCCACATAATTTCATTGAAATATTTGTTTAAACAAACATTCATTTTAAGTCTAAATGGATCTGATCTCTCTATTATAATGTAATTCTGTGATGTCATACATGTCAACTACAAGCCTAATTGGCCATTGGCATTCTTAACGATGGCTTGTTATAAAAACAACTGACCCTTGTACATTGTCTGGTTATAAAGTAAATGATCCGATAGATTTTTATGTTAGAATGGCTTTTCGGTTGAGGACTGTGTACATCAGTGATTCTAGAGGCCTGGGGCTCTACTGTGAGCATTAACTCTTCCCATTTATTTGGTGAATAATGTTATGTCTGTCTTTATTGACTATAACTTAATGTTAGTATACTGATATAGACTGTGCCAATAACAATGACATTAATTGACTACAATACACTATTCAGACAAAGGCTTAAAATGACTACAACATTAGGAAGACTGTTTTGTGACAATAACTGTCACTGATAGTAATTGTTTTTACAAAAGCAATAGTGCATATCCTTTTGTTTAACCTTTGTTGCATACTGCGCACAAGATTGATTGGGTTGTTTTTATTCTAGTAACCTTTTCAGAGGATTGCTTGTGAACTACAGTATTCCTTTCCATTGCCTTGTGAAACAATTCAACATGTCTAACTGATTTTGCAGCTTATCATGGCGACATACCACTGTCACACAACAATCTTACCATTGTTTCTGCGCTTGATCTGTTCCATAATCTCTGACTGAATTGCACACCAGATGCATGTCACATGCCTTAGTACTCTGCTAACAGCATCTTACCACACTGCCACTGTGCTTGGGTGCATTTATAACACGCTATACTGACACTCTAATCATCTCTCTGGAGTTCTGGAAAGTATTGACTTGCAATACCATTGATGTCACATTCAATCACACCGTCACAGCACACCAGGCAGCACACCACTTTCTCAGTGATAGCCTACTGCTCCATTGAATTTCTTTTTTGTCCTTGTCCCAAGTGCATTGCCCATTGCCTAGGTAGAAGATGTTTCCTTCTCTGAAGACTCTGGGCATTGATTCATATTACAGCTCTCGAGGGAAGCGATAACTGTGGTCTGTACCAAGAGCTGGGTGGCGTTACTGGCGTGTTGAGTTAGGAACAGCCTGATTTTTTTTTTACATTGAAATATGCAAAGCAGCATGACCTGGAGACAGAGGCAAGATGATCAGAGAAGGTCAGCTGGTCATCGATCATGACACCCTTACAACCTTGGTAGGAGCAACAGATCAGGATCCCTAATTGAAATGCCTGGCAAAGTGCAAAGTCTATCAACAAGCAAAGTTCTTGTGCATGAACTATAGCTGTCGTGTGGCATGTGGGAGCATTGAGCAGACTCATTGCAGCTTGTTAAATTGCCATGGTGTTAAATTAGCCTAGTTATTAAATTATCCCTGGTTAGACTTAAGACTTTGCACTTTTGTGGAAGTACTGAGCACTTGTCCATGTTTGCATCTTGCTAAATTGTCTTGCTTATGGAGTTAAATTAGCTGATTCATTTTGTGTAGTTATTTAAGTATTTAATTAGCTTTGGTTAGACTTCCCCACACCCATCATTCAAATTACGGTGCAAGGAGTTAATTTTGATGTTGATGGTATGATGTATAGGCAAAGAGAAGGGGCCCCAGGCAGCACTAATCCTTGGGGTGCCCCCATGGCCAGGTGGTGAGATGCAGACATGTGTCCTTGTTAGGAAACATTAAACGATCACCCAGTAAGGTACTGTAGGATTTAAACCAGGAGTGCCTGTGATGCCCATGTTTGAGAGCAGTAGTAGGGATGCAAGGACTGAGCTGCTGCTCTGGCTGTCACAGACAACAGTGTTGTTTCAGTGGAGTGGCCACTTTCAGACCATATTGATCTAGGAGGTTGTTCATCCCTTTCAATAGTTCCCCACTTCAGTCGGAGTAAGAGAAGGCTTTTAAGCAGTAGTTTTATCTGAGCCAATTTAAATGCATGCAGTAGTAGGACATGTATTGCAAGCCAGTGAAGCATTAATCATAAGTGTGACTTAATGGCAGGAGATACTGCTTGGAGTTTACACACCTCACTCTTAGTGACAGCTGTGCTCTTTTTGACCAAACATCTGGATGTCAGTTTTCCCTTTACTTGATATAGTAAAGTTTAACCTACAATAGATGATAGACTCAGGTAGATATACTTTATGTTTCAAGGTGTAGAGAAGCTAATGGAAACTGTTGATGTTCTGATCGCCAGTAATGGTAATTCTAAAATAATAGTTCCGATCTCTGATCGTGATTTGATAAACCATGTCTGTGTCAAACACTCTCGGAACTTAAACCTGACTCTGCTTCCCGTTGTCCCTAACAACGACCCTTCACTGCTCCACTATCACAGTAGCCTAACCTACAGCCTCTTGGGGCTTACTGCTTAATTGCACTCCCAAGTCTATCCATTTATACTCACTAGTAGGGTTGTGAAGGAACTAGTCATATGCAAGAGAGTTACATAACTGAATTACTAAACAAATATTATTGCAATTAGTAAGTGTATTAGTGTGAAAGTGTAATAACTAAAAGTGAAAATGTAATTGAATTACAGGTACCTAAAGCTTAAGAAATCTCAGAGGGTTTTTTATCAGTTGGGATCTTTTGCATTTTTGGGAGAAAGTTGTTTTTTGTTTGATTCCACAAAAGTCACAGAAAGAAAATGACTCCACAATTTCTGTTTGACATCTTAGTGAGATTTCAATGTAATCATTTTTGAGCAGTTTGCAAGTGAAAAGAAATCCACAATATTCAATAATTACTCAATACTGTGCCAAGTCCTGATCCATTAATCCTGGTCATAAAAGACACAACAACACAAGAATCTGCTAATTGGACAATTTACAGTAAATGCCATTTATGCGCTCTTTCTCATAGCCGCATGTCATTATCTAAATGGATTACAGAAAGCCAAAACCAGCTCCACAGCCCAATCTTGCACCAGAATTAAACAAAAAAATGGAAAGATCAAAATGGAAAGCATCAATAAAGAATGGCGAATAAAGCTGCAGGCACTTAAAACCACTGAGCTGAATCATTCATTCCCTTTCTTCCAAATGTATGTGGTCACTCAATGGCCTCTTGCCAGAAAGTGAGCAAACACATTGGATTGAACTGGAGGGGGGTTATACATGTTCTTCTAGTTATGATTACGAAACAAAAGTTGGTGACTTCCAGTGGGTGACAGACACTTTACGTTACGCTATACTATATAGGAATGCAGCAAATTATTGCATAATTATATTGCTGTATAGATTCATGTAATATCAACGGTGTCTGCAGCCACAACAAAATATTCTTAAAAGGCCAATGGAAATGCAAACAATATTTACATGTGTGTTTCTCAGACAGTTCTCAGACTACACTGTTAACATGTCAACATAATGACAATGGCATGTTCAGTGTCTTTATATTCATATATTTTATTCTATTTAAAAAAAGATACTTTGCAGACTGAATTAGACTTCACATATATAAGGGATAACAATGTACATAATTTTCTTACTGATTTCAATGCATTTTCGAAAAATAAAACCGAAGTGGACCACTGGACATAACCTATTTACACGTCATCCATATTTAATGCATCTGACCTATGCATTAATGGACCGAGGAGAATAATTACTGGTTGGGAAAATGTTGTGATTAAAGCTTTATAGTAATCGCTGCAATGAGAGTGGAAGGCGTGGAGATGTCATGGATGATGGAGAGGGCTGACTTTAAAGTCAATTAGAGCTGTATTCTAAAGCCAGCGCTAACTGCATTGTGATACTTGGATCGTGCGCTGCTGAGGCTGGACTGATGACTGGATATGGAGCTACCTCATACTTCTCACTGACAAGAAGTCTTACTGCTGTTTTCCCAGAACAGTCCTCTTAGTTTGGGTCCTTTTACGACAGGTCTTTGGGTTTTTTTTGTAAATTGATTGCTTTTAGTCAGTGATGTCTTCCAGTGATTATTCATTTCCTTCTGTTCATCATTTTTAAGCAGTTATCTACAACTATACTATCAAATCTTTTGGTATTGGCTATATGGTCATGGATATGTCTAGTCCTACAGTTCCATGTGTGAATGAACATACACCTCATCTGCAAGTCGTTAGTCTTTGGAACATGCAGATCAGGTCAGTGGGGCAAAACGTGGCTCTCGTTAAAGAGAGGAGTGATTCACAATTTGCTCAAGATGTGTAGACATTTGCTATTGAAACATCAATAAAGCATGAAATGGATGGAAATGTACTATCTGTCTGTGGTCTCTCTGTGTCTGGGGTCAGACCATTCAGCACAGAAACCCAAGCCACATTCAAATCTAATCCAAAATTTGAATATTAATGATCCGTTTTAGCCATGTCAAATTTATATTACATAGCCGTTAAACCATGCTTTGTATTGAGGGTCATCAGCGGTTGCAGTTCCACCTAGGATAGGATGTGGGTGTCTGACAAATTCTAATGGAGCATTTTAAAAGTCTCTAAATAGCCTAAATGAAGTGGTATAGCGTCACTATCCCTCTGACAATGCCAACATGCTATTAAAAACGGCATAGCACAAGGTAGCCAAAGCTGTACCAGTAAAGATGCCAAAAGCACATCGAGACATTTATGACTCCACTAAAATTTGTGTGGAAAATTAAAATGTTTATGGCTTTGTGCTTCATAGGTAAATTACATTTTACTAGACCCCTCAGGTACAATCCATTCTAATTTTGTCATTTTTGATGAGACAATAAGTTAATGAATGTGTATTCAACATCATCACAGGCATCAGATCCACTAGCCACAATATTTTAAAATTCTCTTCAGACAAAAATGAACAGGGATGTTCCACGTCCCTGAGGATTTATGTCAAATATGTATTGGGATTTTTTTAGGTTTTTTAAAAAAATTGTCTTGTATTGACTGAACTTCAATATGATATGTCAGATTAATTATACATGACCATGAGATCAGTCTACACATCACAACGGTTCAAAGCACACGGGTAATGGGTAGTCAGAGTGAATATGAGAGGTAAATATTCATTCAGTCATGCTTCACATTTCTGTAATATTAAGCACTGATCAATAAAAAATAATATTGTAAATGTGCTTCTTTTTGGGGGTAAATACAACTAATGCAAGACAAGATGTATACTGTGACATTTTGAAAACTAAAAATTAGGTGTGCTAAATTAACTCACAATGGGGAATGAACTTCACTACATGCTGATAGTCTCAACACAGATGGTGGTTCTAAAGATTTCAGATCATTTATTTGCAGAAAGTTTTTTTTTATTTTGACAACAGTTTGTCTAAGGCTTAGACAAACTGTTGTCAAAATAAAAAAAAACTTTCTGCAAATAAATGATCTGAAATCTTTAGAACCACCATCTGAACCATAGAACCACCATAGAACCACCTTAGACTCTAAGCCATCATATTTAGTGAGCCTGAGCAGAAGGCAGCAGCATCACAGAGACATACAGTACTGTATCTCCTCTGAGGCTTCTCTGCCTGGCCTTTAATTAATCAGAACCTCACAGTAGGTCAAACTCAAAACTCCAGGAGGTGATATAAGTGGACACAGGTGGGAGGAGAGAAGGGGATGGTAGTGATGGGTATGGTTTCACAAAAACCCTTCAGCCCAGGTCCACTGTATTTTAAAGTTAGAAGGGGGTGCTAAGTTACAGTAGCTGCTGCGTGTCTGTGATATAAAACCAATGATCACAAAAGTCCTTTGGCAGGTAAAGTCACAATACAAGTGCAGCCCTACAGCGTATTCAGCTTTATTGTCTAGGCTGGGGGCCAATTACATAACCCTAGGAGGTGTGTATGGTGATGGAATGATAGAAACAATGCAATAATACATGTCCTTTCATTGTGTTGCCTCCATTTGAGATGCAGCGTTTGAGATGCCACCCAGGATATTAGTAGAGGACAAAAATGCCTATCACAGGAAAATAGTGATGGCTGTTTTTGACATCCTCAAACTTATTCCAGAATCAGGAGAGACTTTCAGTGATGTCTTGCCTTCCTTTTTTTGTAACAAATAGACCTCTGAAGTTCGCCTACAAAAAGGATCCAAAGCTGCCATCTTTGCCCATATAAGGAGATCCGGGAGTTAATTGAAGCTAACTGCCTATGGCAAGTTGCATTGTAAGTTAGCTCTGGGGTAGCAAATACCAAAGTGTGCCGTCTTCACCTACCAAAGATCACAGTATCCACTAGACGGCAGTGGATAAAACTGTGTAGCGAAAAACGTCTGCATTTCCAATGTCATCATCCCCGCGAGAGTTTAACAGGTGCGATAATTGGAAATCCCCATGTTATTTTCCCATACTGTAGAAAAAATCTCAAGATACCGGATCTCCTTATTTGGGCAAAGATGGTAGCTTTTTTGTAGGCGAACTTCAGAGGTCTATTGTGCCGTAAAATGTCAACTTATGAGTCAAAAGCTCAGGTTTCCCAAAACTTCCCACCACATGTACTCCGTTTCAAGTGCAGTTGGAGTAGGCTGGGTGAACCCTGCCTGAACTTCCGAGGAATTTGAATTTTGCCCGGCAGCTCAGGCTGGAAACCAGCAGATCTATATCCTCTGTTTACTGCCAGAACCTTTGGCTCCAATCAGAAACGGCCATACTCTTGTCCTAGCACGCTATTGGCCGGTGACGTGACGATAACGAAACTTAATAGACAGGTCATTTGCTCAACTTTTTGGGCCTAGTTTTCTGTCAAAGTTTTCTCAATGGATTCCTGGTCAGAACCCCTATTGAAACAGATTAAGACTTGGGGCATGTTAATTTTGTCCAAAAATTCAAGATGGCCGCCGTATGGGCAATTTCGTATCAGTTGGAACAGGTCCGACACCATGGTCCTCAGTTTTTCCTGATTTTTGGTCAAAATGTTCCTCCATGTCTCATTAGAGGAAAACCAAAATTTTAGCTTGGTATCTTGTTTTGTTTCTGAGATATGGCTCTTCAAATGTGGATAGACGTGTCCTAAAAAAAGGCTGAAAATGCCTGTATTTAATGAGCACCACTTTTTTTAAAACCCCTCTCCTGTCTTAAGCCTACCATATTATTTTCTAAAAATTTGAACACTGGGGCAGTACCCTGTTTAGTTGTCCAATATCACAAAGGAATTATAGTCCTTCCCACCATTGAAGACTTATTTATCGAAACAAACCCATATATTTTTTAAAGCAATGAAAAACAAAAAACCTGTTTTTGTTCTCTTATGCCGAGGTGTTGGTTTGATTTGTATGAACCTCCTAGAAGGACATTATGGGGTTAAACCCCATTTTTTATGTTTGAGGGATCAGATTGCCATCCTGTAAACAGGATAAAAATGTTATATCCCAATTTTACTCTTTATTGATCCCTTAGAATATGTCCAAAAGTTGTCAAAAATGAAAAAGGCGACTAAATTTAGGGGCCAAGTGGATCAAGTCACACAAGGCTAAAAATGTAATATAAGACAGATTAGATACTGAGGGAGAACACTGTGAAATGTATAACCCCTGTTACGATGTCCTTTGAACCCACTGTGTCCCTAACTGAGGTTAAGGGCTGAAAACCACCAACCACCGATCCGGTGGTCTCCAACTTTTTCATATCTCTTGATTGAAAATGTATAGAGACTTAAAACTCATATATGTTGTTCATCTCTTCAAAGCGTTTTTTTTTAGACCATCCATAACTTCCTGTAATAACCGGAAGTTGGTTTAAAACAGGAAGTAAACTTTAAAAAGGCTGTATCTCTGGGGGGAAAAAATTAAAAAGCTGTTGGGGCCAAAGTGTTGAGGCCAACATCATGGTTTGAGAGATTGTGTAGGAGTATGTTTCAGACCATTTGGAGTTGAGTGGTACCCACTTTGTATGACATAAAAAAATCGCCCTTAGGGTTTAACTTGACCAAAAAGTGTAGGCCTCAACAGCTTTTTTGTTTGTTTTTTCCTCAGAGATACAGCCTTTTTAAAGTGTACTTCCTGTTTTAAACCAACTTCCGGTTATCACAGGAAGTCATGGATGGTCTCAAAAAGCCGCTTTGAAGAGATGAACAACATGTATGAGTTTCAAGTCTCAAATTTTCTATCAAGAGATATGAAAAAGTTGGAGACCACCGGATCGATGGTTGGTGGTTTTTAGCCCTTAACCTCAGTTAACACAGTGGGTTCAAATTTTTTTTCAACATGTTCTCTTACTCATGGACTATATATATGTAAAGTTTTAAAAATGTGAGTGCTATCCATTCATGACCATAAGAGAACAAAAACAGGTTTTTTGTTTTTCATTGCTTTAAAAAATATATGGGTTTGTTTCAATGAATAAGTCTTCAATGGTGGGAAGGACTATAATTCCTTTGTGATATTGGACAACTAAACAGGGTACTGCCCCAGTGTTCAAATTTTTAGAAAATAATATGGTAGGCTTAAGACAGGAGAGGGGTTTAAAAAAAGTGGTGCTCATTAAATACAGGCATTTTCAGCCTTTTTTAAGGACATGTCTATCCACATTTGAAGAGCCATATCTCAGAAACTAAACAAGATACCAAGCTAAAATTTTGGTTTTCCTCTAATGAGACATGGAGGAACATTTTGACCAAAAATCAGGAAAAACTGAGGACCATGGTGTCGGACCTGTTCCAACTGATATAAAATTGCCCATACGGCGGCCATCTTGAATTTTTGGACAAAATTTAACATGCCCCAAGTCTTAATCTGTTTCAATAGGGGTTCTGACCAGGAATCCATTGAGAAAACTTTGACAGAAAACTAGGCCCAAAAAGTTGAGCAAATGACCTGTCTATAAGCGACGCCAAGTGCAGTAGAAACAAAGCGCAGACTAATGTTCAATCTTAAAAGATTGAGCTTAGTATGGTGAAAACCAGACTACAGTTGGAGTCCAATTTAGTTGGAGCATTATCATAATGAAACCTAAAGGGTTCATAGTAGCCTGGGCCATAGGCTAGTACTAAGTGGATCTATGTCAAAATAATATAAATATTATATTATAATATATATATTATAAATATAAATATTCTCATAACTGCTAATTTTTACAGTAGTTCTGTAGGATCTGTGACAACTATACAGACTACTCCTTACATAACACACATAACACACATCCACAACAAAAAAACAATCAACCAATTTTCAGCCAAAGTGACTGCTCCAAGTCCTCACAATTAAATGATCCTGTACAAGCATGAACTCCCATGGGCCAATATCAGACCACCCCATGGCCCATAGCTTGATAAGAGCCTTCCTGCATTCTAACTAAGCCTCTGTATGAATCTCATGGATCAATACTGACCACTTCCATTAGCGAGGGAAAGTCTACCTATCAGATATGGCTGTTCAGTGGGAGACTAGAGTGAGAGTCACATTTCAGATTGTACTCTGATAGTGCCCATGTATATAGAGAGAAAGCACCATGCTGGGACAAGGAGATCAATAAAAAAATACAGCAAGGGTATCAGACAGTCTCAGACTATAGTGGAGAAATCCAACCGTGGAAACCATGCAGGGAATATTGCTACATCATTGGATAATTTACTAATAATTAACAGCTCCATTTGTCCACTTCTCAAAATCGCCATGGATTCCCAATAATCACATGGGTATTCTAGGACTGCTTTAACAAAGTAGAACCTTGCTGTCTGCTTTGTACTTAACTTCCAATGAATGCTACACTTTCTTTTTAAATTAAACCATTGACAAATACATTTTGATCTATGCCTGAATGAAAAGGAATAAACCCATTATATCTCCATTATAACACATTGTAAGCGTCAGTGTCCCTTAATACTGTTAAATAGGAATATATAGCATGCATATTTAAAGATGGATCACTTTAACACAACATACAGTATAGTGCAAATCCTATCTCAGGACATCTGCACTTGATCTGTCAAATTGTATCATAGCACACAGAGAATGTTCTGGAGACAACCAGAGAATGTCACAATGGCACTCAGCTGGGTTGATAGGAAATGACATCTTCATGCATAAATGATTGCATTGCAACACAGGCTGACATGACTACATTCAACTAGTCATTCAATTCCACGCTTTAAAGGGCACATACTAAATGTTCAGTAGAACCCACACATATTTCTATAAAATGCTTCTTTAAAAAGCCAGTCTTACATGTAAAACCTGTCCTTACCAGCCCAGACATAGATACACTATTTAATTCTGGGAAGACATCATGCGATTTTTATGCGACATTGCAGTTGAGGTTTCTTTGAAAACATTCCCATGGGGATGTGGCCAAAAGGCCCACTCTCATTCTCAGAGATGCGACCTCAGTTTGTCCGGCCATGAGTGTCTGGTTCTGCAAACTGAACTCACTTGAGGCCCGGGTTTGTGTCACTGAGCTGAAGAGTGGGGTACTGATGGGTCAGTTCATTCAGATGAATAATGAAGCTTATCAAGGCAATGGCCTTAGTTTCCTCATTTTGTGGTTAACCATGTTGGCTAGAGCTCTTACATTTGGTTGGACCAAGCCAGTACTTTGTCTGGTCATGTGTGGGCATCAGAACCTGAAGTCCTGGGATCTGCAACTGAGTTGCCTTTGTTTTTCCAGCTGGAAATGACGAATTGATTTGATGATTGCTAAATTGATTGCTAAAATAGTCACATTGTCTCAATATGCAGATTGATGTTGCCGAGTTCACCGTAAAAGGTACCAAATATCAAACCTGATATGGCACCACATGATGTGGTTGAGCCTATAGGCTTGTGTGATTGGCTTCTGGAGAGTTCTTGTAAGTTCTTATTCTTATAAGTCAAACTGACAGATCAGAGAGAGTGTGTGGTCTCAGATGACTCAGTGAAATTGCCACGCCGCTGTTCTGACATATTTGTGGGACTAGAGACAGGTTTGAAAAAAGATCCCTACGCCTCCTTCACTCTAAGTGAGTCTTACAATGACAGTGACTGGGTGACGGGCAGAACGCTGACGTTTCTGTGACGCTGCTCTTCTAAGAGAGACACCAGGAACACGCAAGCTTGATGCTGTTTCTTGAAAGGTTGGCCCGGTTCAATGCATCAGAAGCACTTTATGTTTCAAATCAAATTAGCCTCTCTAATAAAGTAGAACAAAATGTAAAGGAAGTACACATACAGTATATAATATATTTGACCAAATGTTAAATTGCATTCCTGCATCGCTGTAGCCTATTTATTCATGTCATTCCCTATTATTTTATGAGGCATAACAATTTTATGAGTAAGAAGCATTTACATGTATGTTTAAGGTATTAACACCACAAGAAACAGTGGGAAAATCATACAATCTCATTATTGCACATCTTGCACACTGTACAAATCTTTGAAGAAACATATCTTGAATTTGCCTTATCTATTTCAGTTGACTATAATCAACATATGACTCACTATACAAGACACTTTGTACAACATTGCCATCATGTGGTGCAGGACAGACAAAACAGTTTTTTTTTCTCCCTCTGTAATTTTACAGTCAGATACCGTGTGGTCTCACTGAGAGCAATTCTATTGCACTCCACACTGTATCCTCATGTTAGGTCACCATACACCTATTTGTTATAATAATAGTTATCAGTATATACAGAAAACATTTTTCAGGCAGTGTTCCGATAAGGCATTTGAGTGTGTGTGTGTGTGTGTGTGTGTGTGTGTGTGTGTGTGCGCGCGCGTATATGTGGCTATATTATCCTTCATCATTTTTGTCATCAAACTGTCCTTTTCATCCGCCACTTATACAAACAACCCAATCCTTTCAAATCGTACATAATAAAACATAATATAAAAGCACTGCAATCCAATACATATCTTCAAACATCAACACATCTGCAAGCCAACACAGTACATATAAACTGGGAAATCTTTTTGTTATCATAAACTCTGTGTGCCCATGTTTCATATTAATCTTTGGTATGTGATTCGACCATAGATTCCTTTATCATTGATATTGATATCAATACAATTGAGAAATTTCATGAATTTTATATGTATATAATTTACATGTTGGTTCCTGAAATCACATGGTCTTAGCAGTACACAGGGGGGGCTAGATGTGAGTCTGTCCAGCTCTGAGAGTTTGAGTTACATGCATTCAGAAAATGCCAATGCCGTTTTCATGATCACAATCTGGGATAATCTCTTGCTGCTCTTGACCATTTACTGTATGTGTATATGACAATTGCACTACCCTATTCCATCCATAGTATTCTATTTATATTTATAAAATGTACATACTGTACTGTACTTATACATAGTCATATCCTCTTCATACAGCACACACACTTATTTGTTACTATTTTTACGCCAATGTTACTGATACTACACTGCATATGTCTGTCATATCTGTACATATCTAGTATCTACTATTCACACAGAACATCCATATTTATTCTGTTCTGATAATGCTACTCTTAATACACTGCATATCTATGCTTACTACTCTTATAATGCTACTGCTACTACACTGCACATATCTGTACATGTTGTTCACACATTGTTCATACTGCATATCAATATCTATTCTGCTCTTATAAGGTTAATGCTAATATTATATATATATATTCATATTTATATCTTTATACATTTATTGCTTTGGACAAAGGCGTCTGCTAAATAACAATAAATAACAATTTATATTACTGTAAACCATACCACTCTCTGTATACTACTGTCGGCACTGCACTATAATGTACCACCTGTATATACTGTGCACATTCTTTTGTATATCACATCGCATTGCTTTTTTGCACTTCTCGTTAGATTCAAACTGCATTTCGCTGTCTCAGTTCTTGTACTCTGCACAATTACAATAAAGTTGAATCTAATCTAATCTAATATGAAAAACAAATTGAAGCTGTCTTTTCTGTAGGCTACTTTACTATAACACAGGGTTAGTCAGAAACATGAACAGTGGAGGAAAATACTCAAATACGACAAGTGTCTGACTGTAAATTGGTGCATTACAAGTGAATATTGATATGAATGCAACAACGTGCTGGTCTTAAAGCTTGGTACAGTCAAAGCGTTGTAACTACCAAATTAGATTTTGATATATATAATTGGCCAAGTCACCTGTTCAACTGTGGAATAACAATAGCATTGGGCTCTCACTATCTGTACCATTAACGACGACCAGCATTTGATGGCGAGAAAGTCTGCCGGCAGGCCTTTAAACACACCACAGTTTTACAGTAGATTATTATTCTCGGCTCTAACCATGAACAGTCGACTACAAGAGCACATTCCATTCTACTCAGTCTCCCTGCTTTACTCAAGTGGAGGGAACGTAGTCAATTATAGAACACATTCATATTATATTCATAATGCGCTATGGTGCACACACTCACAGAGGTCTACTGGGTTTAATTTAACATAATTCCATCGCCTAATTTCTTTTCCTCTATGCCAGTAGTAATGAAACTTTTGTATTTGATCTAGATTTCCTCCAGCTGAAGTTTTCCAAAGACTTTCAAGATTTTCAGATGAGTTGAACGCATGGCATTAAATTTAAAGGGAACATAACCCATGGCCCTTTAATTGTGCTGAAATAAAAAGATAATTTGTTTCAAAGCAAGTAAAAATACAGAGGTGGTGGGTGCACTGTGCATGGATTGTATAGGATTACTCGATGAAATAATGATGAGATTTCTTTGTCTCATGAAAAGAAACTTTATTAATTCAAATGGACAGGCCTATTTGGACCTGTCTTTCTTTCAGACTGAATTCATATCATAGAAATCCCCTTGTCTCTTAAGAGGATGGAATAATACATTTGGTATTTTCTAAACCTGTAAGTGGACATGTTATTGAACATACTCCAATATCTAACATACTGTAACTAGATGCATTTCAGGCATCTCGATTGATTGTAAACCAGTTGTCGACCTGTTTACTGACTAATTCCAACAAATACCAGAGCAAATTAGTATATTCCTTTATATTCTTTGGCTCCTCTATACACAAGAATGCAGTGGATTTTTTTAAGAGACTGCACATGCTATTCTATCTGTGGTCACAAGATGGTAGCAAAGAGTTATGGGACTGTGCAGTTTGATTTTTAGAACAGACCGGCGACCAAGGAATAAACATATGGTTTGGAAAATATTTGCCACTGTTTATGATCTGTAATAATTCATAGAGTACTGGATTAATTTCTCTCTGCATTTGTAGGAAATAGTTGATGCCTTGTAGAGGCTTTTAGCTAATTGTGTTTCAAACTGTCATTCAGAATTTCTCCTGAGTGGCTTGGGTGAGGAAGATTTGGGACATTTTGTTGTATAACGAATGGGATTCGATGTAAAAAAATGCTCAGGATTTGTGTGCACATTTCTCAAGTATAGACTGCTCCTTAAAATATGTAATATTGGGTTTATTGTGCCAAAAGACTAATTCAATAATACTCATTCTAACCAGCTCTTTCAGTGCAATTAGTTCTAGCATGTCTAACTTTCCCTTAGGCTATTGTTATGTTACTTATCAAATGGTGTATCGAAATAATTATCCTATCAGATAATTCAGTAATTTATTTCTCATAATTCACAATTTACAGACACATTCCATTCTATTGGTGATACGCTGCAAACTCTCTGAAATAAAGAATTAAACCCATAGACATAAATCCAAAAGCATATGAAACAAAATAACTGCATATCTAGTTGAAACATCAATATTCCATGAATTCCTCTTGACTCTTGTTTATGAATTAGATTGGGCTGGATTGGAAATGGATTAATTGCAAACCTACAGAAATATTTATATTTCATGAACGTCTACAACTGTGTTTACTTGGCAACTGGAACACAGTTGATGCTTTGTGCAGTAAGGGGTCCTACAGTATGAAACATCTGAAATGCCGCTAGGAGCGAGCGTGTCAGTGTGCATCTGTGAGCACAGCGGTGTGTGTGTGTGTGTGTGTGGTTAAGACAGCAACTCCCTCCACCAGCTTGGAAGAGAGATGCGGCCATGTCTATCAAACCCACGCAAGCAATCAACATAAGAGGCCGTTTATCATAGGGGCAGGATATTCTTAGCGCAACATTAAACAGACTGCTGAAGGCCGGTGTTGTGAGCATCCCCGATGCTACTGCCCTCTGAAGACTCCTTCCAACGCACGACCGCTGGAACGCATTCCACACTCTGTAGTGCAAAGCAGCACTACTTAACTATGTATATACGTCCCAACTGTGCTATGCTTTATCCCGCTGCTCTGCCTTAACTGTAATTGATGGGAGGTGGCTCAAACAGGGTGCTTGATAAGGGTCATATTGATGTTTTCAAGCTTAACTGTCAGTGATCTCATTAGGACTTGAGCCTCGGCATGAAAGGCTTGTAATGCTTTGACTGTCCTGTTGTGGAGAAGAAAAAAAAGGCATGGACATGATCAGTAACCACAGCTGCTGGGACTGAGGAACAGTCCCAGTAGTGTGGTCCAGCTATTATATTAGTTTCCTAATATGTGCTCAGATGGGCTAAGTATTTCAGTGGCTCTAATGCAATGTACATGGCGTTACTGAGTTAAAGAAGAGCATGTTTATTTGCCGGCATGCAACTGCTGGTATGAACATCTGTCAGTTACACTACAGTATGTTCACCCTCAATTCTTGACTTGATTCTTCTCTGTCCCTGAAGAAGAGGAGTTGCACAGAGCGAACACAGCAAACAGTGCTAGGGGACAGGGCTCCCTCCATACACTGACTGAAGTCACCATTAGAGCTGGCTGGGTGTATGCTACCTACCCTGAACTGTATTCTGCGCACACCAAAGAGCTTGGATGATCACACGGCGGCCGTATTGTCTCCCAGCCACACTTTTAACATCAAACCCCCCCCCCCATCACCCCTCTCCTCCCTCCCTAGTGTCTCTGGAGGAACAGAGGAGGCTCCGTGTGCGGACTCTCCTGGTCTCGGCTCCTCTTTGACACGGCTAACTATCACCGGGAGGCTCCTGCCGCCTCCTACATCTCAGTGCCACGGCTCCAATGCGGCGGCCACACCAGGGCCCTGAAGGTGAACGCGAGCACAGAATCCATACTCATGTGTTGTGCTGTGGTACCTTTCCACACAAGCTGTCACTGTGGCAACACAGAGGTGCATTTGTGCGGCGCCTCACAAAGCTGCGCTTGTGAGAAAGTCTGTTGGTCCGGGGGAAGGCTATAGGTTATGTTTGCAACAGGCAGCCATCCATGTGCTCAGTTTTATACATTTTTATAAGACCCGGGGAAGTGGAATTTAACCAGATGGAAGCTTGATATCTCGGCCGTGAGAGCTCACATGGATATGAATTGTTGGACGATTATCCACCATCTGAGAGAGGGAGAATCTCTGTATCTCCAACTGGTCCAAGACTGTCAGTTTTGTTATGACAGGTATTTTGATGAATGTCCACCGTTGTGAGGCCGCCTCAGATATTTATGCTCAACACTGGTGAGATCAAACAGCAACAAGGATTTACTTTGCTGCATATGAATCTCTTGATTATCCGGGTAATTTATGTTCTTTACTCTCTCTCTCCCTCTCTCTCTCAAACCAATCCTGTCAGTTGCTCCAGCCGAAGAGTTTGTCTAACACTGAAAACATTGAATCTGATATGGAAAGAAGTGCCTGACAGATAAGTTCAATCACACATAGAAAGAGAAAAAAAATCCTATGTTTGTAAATGAAAGCAGTCCCACACAGGAAATACATCTAGAGATTGGTACACAGAAAAGAAATGGCTCAATTTGGCTTGAATTCAACAGAGGATGAATATGAGATGACATGTAGCATCTCATCCGGTCAGATAAGGTGCTACTTTTTTCCCTGGGTGTGCTCAGGTTACCTCAGGTATGCTGTTTGAGAGTTTAGCTTTTTTTGGGTTCAGCACAGCTCAAAGGAACAATGCGCCCTGTTTTAGTTTATTATGAACAAAGCCTTTGTTTGAGGCGCGCACAGGGCGAGGTCCAAAGGTTCACGGGAGGCTTTGAACTGGCAGGTCAAAGACATCACAGAACCGGTGGGTTGCTTCACATTCAGTTGGCTCCCTCACATGGGATGGCCAGCACATTTGTCCTTTTGATTGTCATCCATTTTTTCTAAAGGGCTGGACGGGACTATAGGTCACTTTGATTCTTTTATGTGGAGACACCAGCCATGACTTTCATACTAGCTTTCTTCTTTTGCCCTTCTGGGCAGTGCTTCGCTCAGTCACAACAAGGTAGCGCATTGGCTAAGGGGATGCCCACTTGTTAGCACACAGACATCCTGGCAGAAACAATTGAAATTCTACCAGCGCAAGGTTCAAAGCTGAGTGAGAAAACAAGCAAAACAACAAACAAATCTTTTGGTTCAGAGAGTTTTGGGGCCAGGTCCCTGCCCATATCAACAGCGAAAAAAGAAGCAGGAATGTGGAGGCAGATGTCATAAAATATGCACAGCTAACATACCACCACACTGAAAAGAAAGAAAGAAGAAAAAAAATACTCTACAGGTTCTTTTGATGTTAAGTCCTTTGGTTGTGCATGTCTTCATTCAAGTAGCCTGTGGATGTTCTAACCTTCTCTAAAACTCTCTCCAGTACGGCTCGCTCTCTCTCTGCATCAGAGTGGCGCAGTGCCGCAGCCCGGCTCAGGATTTCTATTTCATGAGCGCCGCGCCTTGCCTCTCCCCGATTCACCACCCTGGCACGCCGGAGCGACCTGCTGTCCTCCACCTTGACGATGGGAAGTCTCCACCGTCTCTGCCCCTCCATTATCTGGACCATGGGAGTCGGAGCCTCGGACCAAAAGTCTTCACTGTGGCTCCCGCAAACGACCATCACCCTTTAATCCCACGAGCCAGGTATAGGCTGGACTGGACTCACTGGGTGGCGTTTCTTTTTTGCTTTTTTGTACCAGCCTAAGGGGTGAGATGGCCCACTCATGTATAACAAAATAACTGGGTTTAATCCATAATGGAGACCACAGCAGTCCAGGAGCAGTTGATAATTAATCTTTAGGTGAGACATTTGCGGCTGTGGTGGGCACTCGGCAGCGGCGGCGGTCATGCCCACTGGAGCTGAGGGTAAACAAGGCTCCAGAGTTCCCCTGGCCAGGCCATGACGCTGCAACCTCCAGAGGGGAAAGTGAAGCTTAGTTTTGAGTAAAGCAAAGAAAGTTAAAGAAAAATTGTCCTGAGTGGTTATTCAGGCGCTTCAAAGGCAGAATCTCGCCAGGAGTCAGAAGTCATAACAAGTTAAGTTTTCAATCTCACCGCTCTGCCTGGACGTTCAGGAGCAGCTTGAAAAGTGCATGAGCACGCCTGATGGAAATAAAACATTAACTCAGTCAGGACTCAGGATGATTTGCCAGTGTTTGACCTACGGGTGTAAGGACGAGCCCCGGGCACGGTGGTACATGTTAGATAGATAGATAGATACTTTATTGATCCCCAAGGGGAAATTCAAGTTCATGTTGGCAAGGGACATACGAAAGAAGGGCATGTCAGCGTGTGAAATTTCACACCCATCTTCTCTCTGTTTCAGACTTAACTATCTGTTTTGCTGTGGCACGAACTGTTCTTGGGTGAATTTTTTTTACTCTTCTGGCTTTTCACATTCTTTAAAAATGCATAGATGTACACAAGGAGCATTCTCAGTGAGTGAGGCTAGCACTGGTTGACAAGAGCTGACGCTGAGGATACAAGGAAATGGCCCTCGCTCTGGAGATGGTGGGTAGCAACCCCTCTGATTAGTATGCGCTGGACAGAGCTCGCCTTTGATGTAGCCAGTGTTCTTTTCACCCACCAGCCGCATCAACATTTAATGAGACCTGATATCTGGCTTTTTAATAGCCGTGAATATTTCAGACAAAAGCAAATTGCATTTGGAATAGAAGTAGGTCGTCCGCTGTGCTTTGGCACGTTACTTTTCGGCAAGCTGAGGGACACTCGTCTAAAAAAAAAAAAAGTGTATCTGGCGAGTTTCTTCATATTTTTTTTGGTATGGTCTGTCCCATACATGAAGCTGGATTTCTCATGACTCCTGGAATCCTCTTTATGAAACCCTTACATGTTATGTGCAGATACAGCTGCAGGCAAAACAGAAGCTGAATAATTGATAACTTCAGGTCAGGCTGCACAACCGACACGCATTACCTCAATAAAGATACACTGCTTTCCCATCACAATGGATTTAGGAACATATCTTGATTGAATCCACTGTACAATACTCTATTGTAAACATGCTACACAAGGTGATCACTGACGAGTTATGCAGACCGAAATGTAAAAGCACAATATGCCAGGCTACATACAGTAGAGTACACCCACTGTACTAAGTTTCATGCTCTATAATAGGCATCATTTCATCTCTTTTTCTCCTTTATCCTTGGACCACGCTTTCAGTTCTCACAGTCCAGCATGTGCGTGCGGGCACAGTGCAGGTGTTTAAACTGTGATGATGTAATTGGCCACAAGGGGGGTAGAGACAGAGGTTCCTCAGTCACTGATTTGATCCCCTGGTTATTGATTTCTCGGTCTGGCTCTGACAAAAATAATTGCCACATGTAATGTATTATTCAATTACAAGACAGAGCTCTCAAGTTGGGTTTTGATGGTCCTTTTTGAATCACAGAGACCTATAGATAATTCAACACGGAGACCCCATTAAGGAGCCCTGATGTTAAAGGCCTTGTGTTAAGTCTCAAATTTATTAGCACCGGTCACACGCCCACACTTTTGAATACGTGGTCTTTGTATAATTGAGGGAAGTAGGATTAACTCAGAAATAAGTCCTGGCTATATTTTATTTATTTACCCCTGGAATGTAGACCAGCAGAAACACTTTGAAAATTGAAAATTCTGCCTCAGTGGATATGCTATGGATTGTCACCATCATTGTCCTAACCAGGGTCTTTTTTTACTGACCATTTTCAGACCCCTGTGTCATATCTGTAGATGTAACTGAATACATTTAGGTTTTGTGCATGGCATACATGCCCATATTGACAACGGTCAGAATTTATAATGACATTGAGCTTGTAGTGTGTGAAGTTGTTTGAAATTCCACGGGCCATGAGTGCAAACTTGTAGCACAATAGGATCATTTGTCGAACAGAGATGATTCCCTTAAGCAAAAGAGGGCCACAGGCTACAATTAGGGATGAACATTTGTGCCACAGTACAATCTTCCAGCAGAAAGGCTACATAAATGTTTGGTGATGACTGTTGTCTTTAACTGATGCATGTCTATGTCAACAGATTGGTAAATGTCACATTCCCAGTTCCCACCTGGGCACGATACATAAAATATCACAGGACAATAAGCCTGCTTGTCTACCAAAGTGCAGCTGTCACAGTCTGTTATAAACATAGGAAAGAGCTTGCATACTCGTAGATGGCTCTCATGTCCATTCCAGATTCACATATGGTGATACATTTTAAAATACTTATTTTAGAATTTTGTAAAAGTTTTGTTTTTAAAGTTTTGTTGTCAGCGAGTGAACAAGATGGTGGTAGAAGTGTGTGTGGGTGTGTGGGTGTGCGTTTATGTGTAATACTGAATTCAGAGCAATCTATTGGCGACAGGAAAAAAGGACCTTTTCATTAGAATAAAGGTTTTGCCACGTACAAAGAAATCCACAGAGCTGGTAGAGAATCTGCCATATAATATGAGTCTAGACTGTGGCTCTGAACATACAGTACCTTACAAAACACCGGTGCCCAGGAAGCCTTGACCTTCGTATAGGGTGGGAGATGCGCACTGCTGAGAATGCAGACTCTTTGGTTAGGGGATACTTGGTTCATGTTCTGGGTCTTCCTAGTTCTCTTGCTTCTAGGGATTTCCATTCAAGGATGCTGTGGAAACACATTAGGTATCCTCAGGGAGGCATAGTGCACATGTTCATGAAGAGACAACATTCCAAAGGCCCCTTGTTTCCTTCATTACCATCCAGTAAAAGATAAAAAGAGGAAGGAGACTGACATTCATAGTTTAGGAAAAAAATATAGCCTGCCATATAAGTTGAAAAAGGCTGAATCTTTTAGTTATAGCATATCATAGTCAGCCTTAAATGTATGTCAGTCTCTAAGAATGAATAATAACATTAAAGTTTATGAATTCATTTCACATGAAAAATATGTGCTCTAATACAGTATATAGTATATTCAATTTCACAGACTAAAATGGTGTTTGGTTTGCAGAGGCCCGATCAATTTTCGCTACATTTGAGTGAGTCTCTGGAACACAGTTTTAATGACAGTCTTTTCGAAAACACTTGTTTATTCTTTCAACACCCACGAGTGTTAATATTTATCATCAGGCTTAATTGGCTTGATGCCGTTACACAGCTTCAGTCAGGCTGCGTGTTGAGCTGGCCTGAGTGTTGTTTCAAAGTCTTTATTATTATGACTGTGAAGGCTTGTTCATTAAAGTTTCACATTCCATTTTCATTAGGATGAAACTGATTCTGCAAATGAACGGCTGCTCGGGAAGAGTCAAACCCTGCAAGCTATCACAAGGGATGTATGAGGTCCGTATTAATTATCAGGAATATGGTCTCGATCGAAGATGTTAATTGCACTGATGGTTGGCTGAGTGGGGAATTGCAAGGCATTTCAAGCAGGGATAATAAAAATGAATTTTTAAACAAAGGGATCTTAAAATAATATCTAATCTACGGAGAATAGCCACTTCAAAGGCATAACTCCGAGCTTTGAAATTTATCTTTGTGGTCCGAAGTCTTAAAGACGAACACCATGAATGGCTCCGGCAGCCTAAGTTTATCGATGGAGAGAAGAAAAAACAAGAGTTAATTAACAGTTATTACAAGCCTTTTTCTACTTTAATTTGACTTTCAAATATTAGCATTTATATATAAACTATGCTGCTGGCATCTGCAAATGAGTCCTCAGATCCCTAATTTAATTGGGCTCCATTGTGCATTCATGTCACCTTTGGAAGTCCTCTCACAATAGCATAAATTATTAATGGCCTAAATACATTTAAAGCTGTTTGCCCCTTTTTTGCACTGGATTATCCAAATGCCATAGTGCTGCTTTATGTGACTTATCTCACTTGACTTTATACTTTCTTTATTTTATCCCCGTGCAAAGAGAATGGAAAGCAGAGTAATTATCAACACACATAATTGGGAAGAGAAAAAAAAGCAGCTTAATAGCTTTCCAAGGGACTTGTGATACTCATAACAGAATGCAAATCTGAGAGAAGAGTCATATGTTCTATTTGTATGCACTGGAATTATGGATTTTGCATAAAAATAAGTTTATGTTCTCAGTGCTTTCTTTTGAACTTGTGCACTTCGGTGAAAAGAACAGTGATGCATTGAGACATCTCCATCTACAGCATTTTGTGCAGGCAATCGAAAAGTCTGCTGCTTTCACAATCAAAATCTACAGTTTCAGGCAGTCGCTCCATTCATTCATGGGCCACCTCATGGCTGTCTTTGTACCCCCCATGTTAAAAATGCTAAAATTGACTGGATGAGTCAAACTCTGCCCCCACCCCTCCCCTTTTTGCAGCTCTCCTCCTCCTTTCTCCATCCCACCTCCCTCCTGCACCCCCCCCCCCCACACACACCCCCACCCCCTGACATCCCACCCCTGTCAACGCTCATCTCGCCTGATGTCACTGATCAAACGCACCTGCCAAGCCCCGCCAACATTCCAGAGCGTGTTCGCTAATTATCTTCAAAGCCTTGCCGACTTTGCACTTAATGGAGAGGATTCAATTTTACTTAACGGCAGGGGCAGGCGAGTCGTACACTACAATGGTATTTATTTACTCATTTGAGGAGAGTCTCCAGAGATACAGCGAGTCATAAATTATGGAAGACTATAATGAAAACTTCCAATTTCCACTTGCTCGCTTACACGGCACCCAAGGTTTTGTGCCACATCTATGTTTAGCTAAATATGCACTCCCCATCTTTGTTGTTGCACAACATCTAAAACAGGATTGTGGGTGGTATTGTAATAATTGTTCTCCAAGCTCAACGCAAACGCCCTCTTGTGATTAACATGCCAGTTCTTGGCAATTTTTCATCTAAAGGCATTCCATTAACACCAGGGAACAACAAAGCTCAGAGAACAAAGCCCCCTGCCTCATTATCACCATCATCATGTTAAAAAGTAATTAGACAAAAGAGCAGTAATTGTGAACTTATGGGAGATGTGAGGTAGTAAACGCTTTACAAATTACCAATTACTTTTATGGTTCCAAGACGGCTTCCTGACGGAGACGAGAAGAACGAGGGAGTAGAGTTGCCTGCATGTGCCCTTGGTTTCTAACAAAGTCCTCCCCACTAGTTGGTTTGTGTGTGTGAAATTAGTACTATAAATAACCCTTCCTTTCAATGAACAGACTTCATTCATACTAGTATGATTATGAAAACCCTTTTGTTTCCAGATAAAAGTACCAAATGTCAAGGGCACACTGTTGTCTCTGCATGACATAGTTCATGGACAAGGAACCTGGTAGACCATTTGATTAAACTTGTAAAGTGGAAGGAAACAATAGCAAGCGATTTTCCATTATTGAATTTGAACAAGATGGGTCATTTGAATTTTAATATCTCACCTCTACTAATTGGTATTTCTACACAATAACGCAATTGATTGCCTGAATTATTGTCGTTATGTTACTCATAAATTGAACAGATTTTCTGAGTAAAGTGTTTAAACAAAACAAGCATTCAATTTTTCACATTATCACACACAGCTCTCTGAACATATCATACATGCGACAGTCCTTTATCACTTGTGTCCTTGCATCTCAAACGAACTTTCTCATTTGGAAAAATGTGGTAGCCACTGTTATGACAACTGCCAATGGGGCCCATCATTTAAACTTTGCTATTTCTTTTCTGTTTTATTTTATTTATTTCATTTTTTTTTTTTTTTTTTTGCCTCCACACCCGAAGACAGGATGTCAGTGGTGGTGCAGTGAGAATATTAAAGGCGGAGGCAGCAGGAGGTGACAATCTCAGCTCTCCCTCTTCACGCCCGTGGTGGTGTGCCGGCTATAATTATTTAATCTAACTGTGTCTCTTCGCGCCTGCCTCCGCGGAGTGCTCCTCTTTAAGGCTTTCATGTCTGTTGTCCTCCGCCAGAAAGCAGTGACATCTGAGGAGGGACCGCACGTTGTGTCTTTGTTAAATCAATAATGCCGACCAAGAGCTTGTGGCTTAAATTGATCAGAATTCTACCATTAACAAACCACCAACATAAAAAGCAACATTGACACATCTAAAGTGCCAGGCTTTAAAGTGCCTCATATGTGCAACATCTCCTTTGTGTAACAGGACTGTCAGTGACCAATGTAGCAGTCATCTCTGTTTTGTTATGCAGTGTAAACCAATCTATCATTACTGCTTTTCATTACTCTCATTTAGCTAGGGTATTAATTTGCCAATATTTACATTGGCACATGCAGGCTTACATATTTTATAAGTGTGTCTGTGTTTGTCTGCATCTCGGAGATTACTGTATATTTGTGTGTGTGTGTGTGTGTGTGTGTGTGTGTGTGTGTGTTTGTTTGAGTGGGGTGTACAACATCTCCACCTCCATTTTTTATCTCTATCAGGCGTTCTTCACACACAGCTTAGAGAGCACACACACACACACACACACACACATGCTGGTCCCTGACTTAAACCCCACTAAACAATGTGCACACTGTTGCTGAGAACCCCATAACAGCCTGTGTGAATAATTCACATGCAATTTAAAATGAGAAAATCAAACAGAATATTGCACATCAAAGGCAGCTTCCTAGAAGGCGAATTTCTTTTTAATTTTCTTTTTTTCCCCCTTTCGTTCACCCATGCACGGACAGTGGAGGGAGGAGGGTAGATTTCAGTGGGTACAGAGAAGACATCTTGTGTGTGTAAATCGGAGTGCGATTATTTATCATCAGACTGGGTCCAATCCCCCAAATGCAGGCACTGGTCAACCCATTTGGGAGATTTGCCCGTGCAAGACAGTTTATGTAAGGAGCCACAGTCATATCAGTCATGAGAAAGCAATTACTAGAGTTGGGTGGGAGGGTGTAGGTGTGTGTATCTGTGTGTGTGTCTGTGTGTGTTGGGGAGGGGGGGGGGGGTCTTCAACCCTCATCCATTTAAAAGAAGAACACGTTTCTTTGAAACCGTCGCTTTCTGCATGGTTAATTCCCCGACGTTGCCTGTACAGTGGGGCGAGGGCTGGCTGTGGGGGCGAGGAGTACGTTTGTGGCGGAGGAAGCGCCCGATGCTCTTAAAAACAAACAGGCCTTACTCTCAGCTGAGCAAACACTGGGGCCGCCGCCGCAGAGGGTGTCTCTCTGTGTGTGTGTGTGTGTGTGCGGGGAGGGGGTATTGGGGGGTGGGCTGTATCCACTTTTTAGTCAATTTCCCATTTCATGCTTAGAAAGATGTTTAGCACCCCCCCCAACACACACACACACACACACACACACACACAAACACACAGCGCCGCCACAAAGCTTGATATAATTCCCCCTTCTTCTCACACCGTGGCTCAGCTCAGATCTCCTCCTCTGTCAAACACAAGCAAAGGCAGAGCAGAGTACCCACACGCTGCACCCAACACACTCACCACAAACACTGTCAGCTCCCATTATAACCAACACAAACAGAGGAAAGAGCAGTGAGTGCCTCCGATTTAGGGTGATGATGAGCTGAAGTTTGATCAAACCAAACAACACCTCTGCGTCTTGGGCAAAGGGATGGCACACGTGTGGGAGGGAAAAAAGGTGAGAAAAAAAGACTTTCTCACCTTTCATTTCTGATAAAGCTGACATGAAGCTTCAACTCCCTGCGACTGCTTTGTCGATGTGGGGTTGTACATATGCTATGTGTGTGTGTGTGTGTGTGTGTGTGTTGGTGTGAGGCAAGGAGAATACAACATAGCTCCATCAAACCACTTAAAAGTCACACATGCACTGTATGCACACCTTTGCCTGTGCGCATGCGTGCACACACACACACACACACACACACACACACACACACACACACACACAAATGTCCCCTAAATGTAGTTTTGTAGCATGCATCTTACTGTTTACACTCACACTTTTACAATTTGCCAGTGCCTGTTGTTCTACACAAATGCACAGATTTCGTATTTTACCATAAAAGTCGGCTTTAGAAATCAATGTGTGAAATGTGAAAATGGTGAATGTAATGTAAAAATGTAAGCATAGCAATGTACATGTTTCTCTAATTAATTTCTCTCTACAGCAGTATTTTGTCAGTTTACCTATTATTTGAGGGGATACGTTTATCAAGTCCAGCGTTTATTTGTCCATCGCTGTGACACAGCAACAGTAACCAAGGAACATGGGTGTCACAAAGAGAGCAGAATCGATCAGACTCGCTCCAAAATAGCCTGCTTTCAGTCTCTCTTATTCTCTTATCTCTCTCTTTCTCTCACTGCCTCTGCTACTCAGAGAGAGAAAGAGAGAGCATGAGAAGAGGGAGAGAGAAAGAAAGAGAGAGAGAGGGGAAAGGGAAAGAGAGATAGGAGAGAAAGAATGAGAGAGAGAAAGAGAGAGAGACCAGCTGGGTTTCCGCTGAGTAGAGTAAGCCTAAGAGAAACAACAGGTCCCTTTCTGCCCACCAGGCCTAATCCCTGTGCCCTGCTTTAAAAGGCAAATGAAGAGTCTTGATAAGGACCTTGATAACCTGAGTTCCTTTTAAGTGAGATGACCTCCTGCCTCCAGCAGCAAGCTCCCTGATGGGCAAACACCTCTTTTCGGCAGCCTCATTTCCACAGATCAATATGCCCAGGTCTTATGAAGAGAGCCATCTATACACCGTCACCAGCGCACTCACACACACACACACTCTCTCTCTCTGCCTTGCTTACACATACACACATTCCCTGCCTCTCTCTTTCCCCCTATTTCTCTCCTGCTTACATACACGCACGCACGCACACACACACACACACACACACACTCCTCAGCTCCCTCCCCTTCAGCCTCCACTGCATCACATGTTTATTTATGCTTGCCGTCATTAGGCTCCGTTTCGTTTTTTTTTATTAACTCCACAATGTTGCAACGGCAAAGGAAAATACTCCAAAAGGACCACCCACCCCCACCCCGCCCCAACTTTACTGCTTAATCAATGAACTTAACAATTGACATTTTCATGGCATTTTCATACCCCTCTGATCAATAGCACCATTGAGCCAATTACTCCCAGACCACTATCTGCAAGGCAAGCAGGCCCTGCATGATATGATATGGGCAGATAGGGAGGTTAAACCATTGCTCTGGTACGGCTAAATACTTGTTTAATTAAGCAATCATACTGATTAAATAGAGTCAGTCATGTCAAGACTATAGGGGAGTTCTTACTGAGCATCTAGAGATTATCGTTCTTGCTATTGTTTGTGATCAGATCAGGTCTTGACAAGATGTATATCATGTACTGTATTACCACATAATGGTAACTTTGCCAAATCTGTATCTTCTACAGAATATTATTTAGTCACATGGAAATTCATCATCTACAGTCTCCCTAGGTACAGTAAATATGCGCTGTAAATATTTTGATATATAGACTACACTGGATTGTTTCAGAGACTGTTTAAACCTTAAAGGTTTTCATAATTAGAAGACATTTGTTTACAGACTCCAGTACAGTATCTTCTTGTATGTAACAATAACAGATTATACCACGTCATAAAATAAGGTATATCCAGTAAATGCATATACATCCCAGAAAATGACTGATTAGAAATAACGATTTAAAAAACAAAATGTACACGTTCCTTACCCTTCATATTTAAATGGTGCATTATACAAATGAACAGATGGTGGCGCCAGAAAATCAAGGTAGAAGCAGCACAGAGCTCTAAAACACCATGGATCAGAATCACAAACCATCAACTCGTGCCCAGTGAGTCAAGATCTGTGTGTATGTGCGCGTGCATGTATGTGTGTGTTTGTGTATGAGTGTGTTCATGCATAAATGACATGCATGTGAAAAAGTGTGTATGTATACATTTCAACTCTTGGTATATGTACTCTATGTGTGTTCACGTGGGAGTGGATATGAATTTGAGTGAATGAGAGCATGTGTGTGTGTGTGTTTGGCCAGATATGTGTGTATTTATGTGTAGTCTTTGGACTGTAAAAATACAGTCTCCAGAAGCAGAACAGTGCTCATTTTCAGGCCTGGGCCAGGAGGATGAATAATGTCCAAATTCGGCTGTGCAGAACCAGAAACTTAGTCCACTCTGCAGTGCGGGGCATTACAAACACACACACACACACACACACACACACACACACACACACACACACACACACACACACACACACGTGTATCTCTCTCTCACTCACTCACACACACACACACACACACACACACACACACACACACACACACACGTGTATCTCTCTCTCACTCACTCACACACACACACACACACACACACACACACACGCGTGTATCTCTCTCTCATTCACTCATACTCACACACATACTGTACACACACACACACACACCAGATTGCATTTTTTACCATTGCTGAAATTTTGTCCAAGTGTTCTTGCACACATTGCTTCACATATGATGAGTGCTTAGTCGGTGGGAACCATCATCCAGTGAATAAAACTATACAAAATGAGCCCCTTATATTCAAACAAGTAGTGACATAGCTGTGGTTTGAAAGTTTTCACAGTGACTGGGAGAAAATCAATTTCTGTTCAAAACTTTTCATAAAAAGAGGTTGAGAAAATGGACACTTTTCAGCACTAAGTATCGAAGTACACAAATGTGAACGCTTTCGTAGAAGTGCTTAAGCATTTATGACCGCATGTCATGCTGTAACACTTGATAAATGTCTCTGAAAAATGTGCTGATGCTTTCACAGTCTTCCTAGCAATGCATAGATATGACAAGTAAAGTGCCGCATGCTTTCACACCACAAATAAAACACAGAAACACACACACACACGCACACACACAGAAAACACAAATGTGCCTTTACAACACATATTAATAACTTATTTCTAGGGCTCTTGAAGGACTAATACTTCATTTGTGGAATGATTACAGATTATAATTCTCAGACTGAAGGAATCTCAAGACTTGCCGTTGTTATCGCTGGCACATGGATGCATTCTCCTTCTTCTCGCCCCTTTCCCTAATCATAATGTGATCATGTGAGAACTGCCATGAAACCACTTTTTCATAGTGAGGTCAGAGAAGGCCCAGAAAGACACATCCCTCTCAGTCCCCCCCACCCCCATTCCCACCCGCCCATGCCGCTTCTCATTGTTATTCTTAAAAAGGGAACGTTTACGACAGCGCTTAACCAAACTCTAAAAAAGTGATCCATTTCCATCGTGTTTCCCCAATGGTCCCACTCCGTCTGAACTCCCAAGCCATCTTTTGTCTCAGGTAAATCTATCAGAGTGTGACGCGGCGCGGTGCGGTGCTGTGCGGTGCAGAGCAGGCAGCGCGTATTAAACTTCACACCGACCGGGCCAGCCAGGAGGATATCCAGGGCATGCACTCGGAGGATTGCAAACAATCTACATTCGCGGGGAGACTAACATCTCCAAGTGCACATCTGTGGAATAATTCACCTCCGTTCGCCATTAAGATTGCGATGGCTATCACTGCCCGCTGATAGCTTTACCTGGTGGGCTCGCGCTCGTGTAACTGACATTTCATATAGTTAGGTTTGGCGGGGCCCCTCGATCTGGACGGCAGCGGTAGCCGACTTCTCTATTTTATCAGTCCGCTCGGAGCCTTCCAGAAAATAATTCCGCAGCAATTACCATATGTTGCGATTGTGGTTTTGGAACAACACCGTGACATCTGTGTTATATTGGCATCTGGGGCACACTGTGGGGACGTCCATTGCCTTGCGCTCGGCGCTACAGCTAACCGAGCAGGTGCTCTCGCTCTCTCTCTCTCGCTCTCTCTCTCCCCACCAGCCTCTGATGTCTGCTGGTGCTGGGGAGAGGAGGGGGAGGGAGGTGCTCCTTAATGCAAAATCGGCGCACAGAGCATGGCTCTCAGCCTCTTTCTTAATGAGGATTCACAATCGGAGACGGCTGCTGAAGGACAAGAAGGTGAAGGCAAAGTCGTCTTGCAGGTTTGGCTTCATTAGCCACAGTATGGAGCCGTGTGTGTGTGTGTGTCTATGTTTATTTCCAAACAAAACATAGCTCGCTAAAAAACACGCGCCAAGCTGAAAGTAAATGTGCACTCCAGAAAGGGGAGGACTGTACTTTTTAACCTTTTGGCACGTAGAAGGCGTGGGCTTACAAATCGTCACATTTAAAACTATTGCCTGATCTCGAGAGGACCAGCCATATTTCAGATCATTAAAAGTACATCCAGTGATTTTCTCGCAAAGTGAAAAATGTTGCACCTGGCAGCATCTATCAGAGACGACATGCTCCTGAACGATTAATTATTTTCTTTCGTCAGATGATGTAACTTTACTTCAGAACAGTTTTCTAAAATGTTATCAAGTACTTTTATGGATCATATAATTACTGTCTGATTTTTTTTTACACGAAGTCTCACATTATGACTTTCAAATACCAATTTATACAGTCCTCTAATTTCTGCTGTTGATGTTCAGTCAAGTAATGCTATGACAGAGGTACTTATTTCATTGCTGCTAATTACATGTTCATGTTGCGTGAAAATGTTAGTCGTATGAACATCAGAGATCAAGCCCCACAAATGTAATGAATACAGGAACTTATGATGAGCTGTCCTAGACACTAATGATCATACATTTATTTCGTAGTAATCCACAAAAGTTAGCTAAAAAGCCCAAAGATAAAAACACTTTACTGAGCCATACTGAAAAAATGTGTTCACTGTTTCATTTCTATGTGGGAAACAGTCTCTAAAGGGGATCATAACAATACAGAAATTACACATCTCTGTGACTGCAGCGCATAAACATCTTACTTTTTGCTCTTCAACTCTCTCAAAACTCATTTGCACCGTGGAGCATTTGAAAAGACACTGTCACAAGCCCTTCCGCCCCAAGGCTTGCCTCAGGGGTACAACTGTGACGAGGAGGTCCCTGCTGAAAAGAGGAACACGCGTGTAGGTCGCGCCTCACAGGAGAAGCCTCTGGCTCTCCTGGGGGCAGCCCTGAACCCCGCAAGCTTCTTGCTATTCTCACCTGAGGGAGTCAACACCTGAGTCAACACACAGAGAGTTGCACACACACACACACACACACACGCGCGCGCACACACACACGCACGCACACGCACACACACACACACACACACACACACACACACACACACACACACACACACACACACACACACACACACACACACACACACACACACACACACACACACCAGGAGTGCAGTCACTTCTGCTCTGGAGAACTATAGCTTGTGGCAAGAACACATGGGGAGGGCTTTTAAGTCAATCAACACAGGCATGCCACCCACTCCCTGCTAATTTATTACAGCTGTACCAATTAATGTATTAATCCCGTACATTCATAAAGCATTAGGCAACATAAAGCAGTCAGAGGAGCCGATAAATGAACTTGTTTAAGGAAGCGGGGCCTTGACAATGCTATGAGCACTAATAAACAAGTGTTTACTGCGTCTGTGGTGGAGCGGTCAGGGAGATCACGTCTCTGGAGATGGGGGAACACAAGTCTGACGTGGCTTGACAATGCCGGTTGAAACACATCATTGTTCAAAGAGGCTCGGCTCCAATAAGGGATTTAAAAGAGGACTGGGAGGCCTCTGTTTATCATTATGTACAAATATGCTCGCCATAATTTGCAGCTCCAGAGGGAAGAAGGGGAAAGATTAAGATTGTGGGGTGTGTGTATGCAAAGTTAAAAAGGACATTTCAGGGAGCCCTTTGTGTGCATATGCAAGTCATCTGCCATATTACTTTCACTGGTGAAAAGGTTAAAAAAGATGCTCAGAAACTGATCCAAATGACAATCTTCTTGAGGGAAATGTGTAATTAGTAAACCGATACATTTCTGCTAAACGCCGTCGGTTCATCCAAAAAGGGAAAGGGAGGAATTGAGCGCTCTGACCGCCACATAATGTTTTAATAAATGGGAAGAATAAGTCAATTAAAAAGGAGCTATTTAGGTCCTTAAGGAGGGGACAAACAGTGTGTTATAGACAGAATTATAATCAGTATCACATTTTACACAGTCGTAAATAACACAGAGAACATGAGAGGACAGGCAGGCGGCTTGGGATTCTGAAATACTGGTTAAAGAAGAATAAAACTTTCATGGTTAGGCAAAATAAATGAATTATCATCTGAATTATAGCTTTGCCTTGCAGTGAAGCCTTGCCACCATGAACCATTAAAAACATATGCTAAACTTTTTCCCTCTACGGCTTAGAGGATATTATTTCATTAGGGTTCAACCAAGCAACGATTTCCTTTTCTACATAATGGGCAGCATAGTGTAAACAATTTAGCTGAATTACCAATAATCATTTTCAGCAATGTTGTAGATAAGTGAGAATATGTAACAGATGACAAGTTTTTTTTCCATTTTGAAGATCCATGAAAAATACAAAATGCACAAGAACACGTACACAAGGTACTTGGTAGGTGTAGGATGTTCTACAGAGACCAAGCAGTTTCAAAGCATGTAATATAATTTGCAAGACATCTATAGAACTTTCTCAACCACACACACACTTAATTCTGTTAAGGTAACTTCAGCAGTTTTGAGGTAGCTTCCGCCACTGCACAGCTTGCGTGATGTGGGCCAGTTTAGGTGATGCAAACCCTCCCAATACTTGCACGCAGAAATGACAAAAGGTCTGATGGGGGAGACGAACAAGAAAGGAGAAGCCAAAGTGCGACCGAGTAGGTTAATATTCAGGAGAAAATGGTTTCATCTGCTCGTGCATATTTCATCTGTGCATGTGTGCAGCAGCAGTAGTGTAGCGTAGTGGCGCATGGATTTGCCGCTCAGCGCAGATCTCCTGCTTTGACATTTTCCCATTGTGCACAGTAGTGCAGCGGGCAATAATTAAATATCAGGTGCATAAGCTGCTCTTTAATTTGACATGTGTGCTCCAGGCAATACACACACGTGCCGCGGCTAGAGGGGGAGGGGGGGAGTTGGGGTGGGGGGGGCAGGCGTGGTTAGGGGGAGCGTAATTGCAGAGGAATAAAATATCATATCAAGAGCAGAGCGGATCATTGTATCAGGTACTTGGTGACAGCTCGTTTGATCATTACGCCTGGGCTAAAGAGGTTGGCTAATTAGTTGCCATTAAAACTCACCCTCTAATCAGGGCCGTTCTTGCATAAAGAATGTCACTGGCTCCAGATGACTGAACAATGCTGTTAACCCTTGCATACCCAGTTCCATTTCCTCAGCAGTTAGCTATTTTTTTTTTCTCCACTTGGGGAGGAGATTTGTGCAGGTTTGGATTTTGTGGCGGAAAGCTATGCATTTGGGTGATATTACATACAGCAATTAAGCATTCAATCACACACAGACCAAACGATGGCGGACAAAAAAAAACCACAACACTCAGCATGGGAATGGATGCTTTCAATGCAATCACAATCATCCTTTAGATGACTGCATTTGCTCACAATTTACTTCATATTTAGAGAGACACGCAGTCGGGTGAAAATAAACTCTCAGCGGCAAAACGTTTGCGTGCAAAAAAGAAAAAAGAAAAAAAGAAGAAGAAAAAAAAAACGCTGCCAACATTCACACGCAATACAGCAAGAAAACAATTTGGATCGTGCAAGAATGTGAAGTGACTGTTTCAAATGTGCTCTTTAAAAATGCAGCGCAGGGACCCTGAGATGGAAACGTAATAAAATGCGAATGAGAGTGAGTGTGTGTGTGTGTGTGTGTGTGTGTGTGAGAGTGAGGGGGGGAAAAGCACGAGCAGCCAGCACGGGATGAAAAAGAATGCCTCTCGGACCCGCCACAGATGCATTATGTCAATAGCTCGGCGTATGAATTCTTCAGAGCGAGCGGGAGAGGGTCCCCGGTGAGCGGGCCACTGTCTGGAGAACTTTTGGGTGCCTGGCGCTGTGACTTTCAAGGATGGCACAGAGTGCTCCACGGAGACACGCACGTGATATTAGCTGACAGGCCGGTATAAATAATAAGGCACATAATGCCATGTGTGAGCAGCGGCAGCGTCGCCGGGGGCTTTCAACAGGTACGGCCCCTTGCCGCTGCATTTCCATTTTGTTCAACAAAGAGCCAGCCATCATGGGGGCGACTTGTGTCTGAAAGCTTTGCCTGATCATTCTTTTATGTGCCACTTTCCAGAATGCACAGTATTCACGGGACCTCATGATAATAGGCGCGTCGGGATGGGATATGAGGGGAGAAAGGAGGAGGGGGGGGGGCGGGGGGGTTGGATCAGGCGATGGCGGTTGTCAGACTGAATACACTCAGAGGGGGCCGCCCAGGGGACCGGCCAGTGTGCGACACTCTAGTCGCTGCCAGTCGCGGGCCCACAGCGGGCCTGACCTCCCCATCAGCGGGAGCAGCTGGGGCCGCTAGGAGGCTAATGGCTGCCATGTTTGAGCCGGGGCTGAGCGAGCGCGGCGGTCGGACGCTGATGTCATGTGAAATGCATTAGAGGTCGCCGACTCACGCAGGACCAGCGCGGTCGATTGATAAGACTGTTAGGCAAGCGAGGTGGAAACACGACTATTCTACAAGGAGGGAAAAGAGGAAAAACACACACACACACACACACACACATACACACACACACACACACACAATACAGAGCTCTCGGGCTTCATCTTGAGTAGGTGTTTTTAGACCTCTGAACTAGAGTGGAAAATTGCCCGAGTAGTATATAGCATTGTGCAAGTGCATTAGGAAGAAAAATGGCTATACTTTTTGACTAGCTCTGTGTAAAGTGAAATTACTGTCATCTATGGCAATAACTACCGATGTCAAAGCCCCGAGGAGCATGAGAGTGTGTGCTGCTTAAGAGCATATCTGAGCACACTCACACACACGTGTGTGGATGTGTGTGCTGTGCGTGTATAAATATGTTTTCATCTTTGTTTCAACCACAGAGGATGCTTAAAAAAGACTTCAACGAAAAACTCAAGACAAGGCCCTTTCTCTCTTTTGATGGTGGCTTCTTCCCAAACCGACGCCAAGAACTCTCTCCCTCCCTCCATCTCCCTCCCTCCCTCCCTCCCTCCCTCCCTCCCTCTCTCCCCAGCATGAGCAGCCCAGCGCTCTGTGCGTCATCTCCTTGACTCATGCACTGCCGCAGCCAGCACAACAATGACAGTGGTGGGCCTCCCTGCCTGCTGCCGCACGCCTCAGAGTTCACAGAGGGTCTTCGGAGAAGCGCTACACATGTGTTTTGCGTGTGCGTGCGTGCGTGTGTGTGTGTGTGTGTGTGCGTGTGGATGCGTTTACAGTACTGTACTGTATGTGCAGGCTCCGCGGCAGGCGGAGTGTGTGTGTGTGTGTGCGTGGATGCGTTTACTGTACTGTATGTGCAGGCTGCGTGGCAGGCGGAGTGTGTGTGTGTGTGTGTGTGTGTGGGTGGGTGCATTTACTGTACTGTATGTGCAGGCTCCGCGGCAGGCGGAGAGTGTGTGTGTGTGTGTGTGTGTGTGTGTGTGTGTGTGGGTGGGTGGGCGGTTGGTGTCGTCGCCTCCTCCTCCGCCCGCCGCTTAAATGACTGCGCCTCAATGGCATGCCAGCGCTGACCCTTCTTAACGAGATTAATTTGGAGGCAGTAATTTACTTGGGGAGGCCACGTGGAGGCAGACAGACAGGCAGGCCGGGCCGTCGTCCATATGAGACTCATTTCCCATGCGCCTCATTGTGTGCTGGCAGCCGCCGCTTTGTGTGGGTGGATCTGCGGCTTCCATCTTTTTGACAAATCAACACAACACATAAAAAAAAGCAACGCAAACATTTCCACCCCACCTCACCCCTCACACCCCCCTCCACCCCCCCCCTTCTCATTCTCTGGCTCACTTGGAGAGAGGGAAAAAAAAAAAAATCACAGGACTGTATAAATTAAGATTGCCTGAAAAATGTCATTAATAATGAAACGTGTGCGCTATTTTCCCAATCCTGTTTTCTCCTTATAAATAAATTATCATTTGTTTCTCAGCATCGTTGCACAAAGGCCTCAGACTCCTTTCACACACACATACAGTACACACACACACACACATATTTTAATTATTCTGAAATAAATGCAACATGAATGGATTGAGTCTGTCGTCTCCTTTCCTCTTCTCATTTGCAGAGGAGGAGGAAGGGCAGAGAGTGAGCTCTCTCCGCTGCAGGGCCGGCGTTTCACGATGAAGATAACCAATGACCTGTGAAGGATTAACGCCAGCGGATTCGTAAAATTACCCCCGCTGATAAAGTGGAACAATTTGGGCCCTCGAGTTTCCTGCGCGGAATATCCCTCAACGGCGCGCCGGATCCGGGGGAACATCACTTTCTCACGTGTAAACAGCACCGCCGTCCCAGGACGAATCTGTCAGGCGGTAATTAGAATCAGGCTTGCTCCCTCTCTCCCCCTCTTTCGCGCAGAAACGGAGGGGAGTGACGAAGGGAGGTTTATTTTCGACCCCACCACATGCCCCTCACCAAGCACTTCCACCCCCCCCACCCCTCCCCACACACACACACACACATATAACCCCAGCCTGCTCCCCAACACCACCACCCCTATCCTCCACCCATAACATCTGCAATGCAAACACTCCACCTATCTAAGCACAGAGCTGTCACCACACAGAGCGATGGCTGTACACACAGACATGTGACCGCGTCAGAGTCAAAGCCCTGTGTGCTGCTGTGGATTACACAGGAGGGCCCGCTCCGCTCCTCCAAGCCCCATGACACAGAGACAGGCCTGACTGACACACTGACATGGGAAACATTTCCACATATACGAAATGTACAAGCAAACCATATTTATCTGCTGTGTTTATTTCATGCAACTTGACTACACTTCTGGCCTGGAAAAAGATGACTAACAGAGAAAACACACACATACCCAGATGCACCAACAAAGTCTGTGTGTGTGTGTGTGTGTGTGTTTCTGGAATATACTGAGAGCACACTCTGTTATAGGATACAGTGCATGCATACATAATCGTGCTCTTCCTCTGTTCTTGCAAATCTGCACATGAAAAGATGCTTTTTTTTGTGTGTGAAGATAATTATGCATTATCAGCGTGAATACATTCTATTTCTGTCTTTCTCTTGTGTGACGACTACTGTATATGCAGCATAATATAATGGGCTGATTGTTGCATTACTGGATAATTAATTAGTGTTTAAATATTTACAATGTGATGAATGTTGAATTAGTCATAGGATAAATGTACACATATGTACATTCTTTCAAGCACAATTATGTTAATTGTGCTTTGTGTGCTGGTTAGAAAGACCACCAAAGTATATATTAGAGATCATTAATGACTCAGTACAGTACACTTCAAAAGCAGCTAAACCAACCAGAATAGTGACTGTCAACAGGAAATAAATATGTATAGGATATAGCTTATACTCCAAGGTATCTCTAAAATGTGCGGGAAACACATTTCATAATAAGTTAGAATATGTCAACAACATACAATTGTACATGATCCTCTATTTAAAATGAACACTTTGTCATAAAAGTAAATATGTCATATGTGCTTGGAAACAAACACTTGTAACATGGCAATGAAAGAAGAGAGGAAAATATGTAGTCAGGCAAAACTGCACTTGAGTGTCTGTGAATGTGTGTATGAGTTAGAAGTGGGTGGTGTGTGCACGGGAGAGAGGCTGAAGTGTGTGTATGTGTGAAAGAGAGAGAGAGAGAGAGAGTGGTGGGTCATGTCTGTGTGTGTGTGTGTGTGTGTGTGTGTGTGTCAGAGTGAGAGAAGTCGTCTTTATGTGTGTGTATGTGTGTGTGTGTGTGTATGTGTGTGTGTGTGTGTGTGTGTGTGTGTGTGTGTGTGTGTCAGAGTGAGAGAAGTCGTCTTTATGTGTGTGTGTGTGTGTGTGTGTGTGTGTGTGTGTGTGTGTGTGTGTGTGTGTGTGTGTGTGTGTGTGCGTGTGTGAATGAAGAGCATTGTCTGCAGCAGGCGCGGCGTTCCTGGGGCCCTTTGAAGGGCTGAGTCTGAGCCGTGAGTCGGTGATAATTAGAGAGAGATGACCTTCTCATTAGAGCCCGGCTCCTGATGCTCCCGCGTCCCCCTGCGCTCTTAATGGATGCCAGCCACACAGACAATCTTGGAATATCAAAGCAATTCTCTAAGATATTTATTAGAGTCAAAATTACAAAAACACATAGCAAAACCTTTGAATTACAAGCGCTAATGTATGCAGGGCCAAATGAATAGCTCGACTTCTCCCCCCTTCTCCTCTCTCTCTCTCTCTCTCTCTCTATGTCTGTCTCTCTTTTCCCTTCTCTCTCCCTCTCTCTCTGCCTCTCTCTCTCGTAGCTTAAATTTTTCATTACAAATTTCCGGGGCTTCAAAGTACCATCTCACAGTCAGCCCCTTTCTTCTCTCCTGTGTGACAAAGAACTGTCAAAAACTGTCCCTGTGTTTGTTACTGTTTCCCTGCCTTTTATTCCCCCCTTACATCTAAATGTCAAATAGCTTGGTTTAAATACAGCACAGCATCCTTGCCCTGGCAGGCCTCGGAGGAAAATGCTGTGGAGGCTGTCTAAAAGGACCCTAATTAAACTTACTCATTGATTTTGTTTTAGTGTGATGTATTCTGTGCAAAAAAAAAAAAAAAATGAATCTAGAAGGAGCTCTTATTAAAATCATTAGCAGCTTGATGTTATCTGAAAAACATCTCACTCTTTTGGCACTTAAAAGGCACATTCACGGGTTCCTCTTTAATGTTACAAGAATGGCCTTCTTTTCTGTAGTTGGAAGAGGGGGGGTGGCGGTGGCGGGGGTGAGTCAGACAGAGAGAAACCGGGAGGCTTTTTCTAAGTCTGGGCTTCAAGGAGAAGCACAATACCTCACTGTTTCCACCGTCTTGGACAGAGACCCAGGTTGGCCAGAACATGAGCCTGTGTGTGTGAGTGTGTGTGTGTGTGTGTGCGTGCATGCGCGTGTTAGTGTACCTGAATGCAACAGAACTGGGCCCCCGCTCAGAGATGGTTTTGACACGTTCGCTCCAATTACGCACGTGCCGAACAGGGCCCGGCTGGAAACGGCTGGCCGGGGCCATTTGAATGGGGGTGATTTAGGGCCTAGGGCTTAATCACAGGATGTGCCAAACCTCGAGACACGGAGACAGAATCTCACTCAGGTCTCGCTCAGTGGTGATACAGTGCAGCTCCAGGCCATGAGAATGTCGACTACCACTGAGGTTTTCACCATGTCAGGTGTTGTATGCGATGGCTAATTGGCAGCAGGAATTAAACGCTTTCTCACATACACGGTAAACATGAAAATGTGTGCACCAGTCTTGGCACTCCCCTTGTTTCCTGCTTTGGCCTCCTAGCACTCAGTGGCATTAAGGACTAATTCTGAAATGGATAAATCTATAAAAAAAAGACAACTATTACGGTCCGCTGACCACCCAAAGCAGAAGAGGGAGCCTCATCGTGTGAGGGTTTGCAGATCTTCCAAGAGTTTGAGCTCGTGAAAACTTGATGACATAGTTCTACTAGATAATAGTTCCAGTGAATACAATAGTGCGTGTGTGGGTCTGTTTCACCTGGAAGGAACTTTGTTCTAAGAACTTTTGTCTAAGCTGCCATATGCACAGTAGTTATTTTGTCCTAATGAAAAAGGCTGCTAGATTTAATGTTGTAGGTCTGAAAAAAAGTTACAGTACTATCACAGTGTAGGTAGGTTCTTTATTCCATGTCTAAACAGAGAATCAGGATTTATCAAAAGAAAAGCCGTGGTGTACTGGTTAGCGCATCGGGCTTGTAACCGGAGGGTTGCCGGTTCGATCCCCGACCAGTCCACCACGGCTGAAGTGCCCTTGAGCAAGGCACCTAACCCCTCACTGCTCCCCGAGCGCCGCTGGTTGGGAAGGCAGCTCACTGCTCTGGGTTGTGTGATTCACCTCACTGTGTGTTCACTGTGTGCTGTGTGTTCACTAATTCGGTTAAAATTGGGTTAAATGCAGAGAACTGAATTTCCCTCACGGGATCAAAAAAGTATATATTCTAAAAGCGAACACTGATTTTGGCTTTGTTTTCACATTTGTATGATCTAGAATAGATATGTTAAGTCTAGAATGTTTTTTGGACAGCGTATTGCATTTTTAAAGTTTCAGAGCCTCAGGACAACTGCTTCACTTTTCACTCTCTGACAAACTATATGATGATGATACCCAAACCTGTTCATGCTAAGAGCAATGCCCTGAGCAACTTCACACAGGGCAGCCACAGTGCTATACAACCGGATTTTAAGGGATGCTTCCATGGTAGCTCCTTAAACATTTAGCATATGTTAGGAACTTTAAATCAAACTTTCCATTGTGAAGTGGTAAGAAAAGAAAGATTCAACATTCACATTTATTAATTTAGCAGACACTGTCGTCCAAAATGACTGACATATGTCAGCTATATTACAAGGGATTACACTGTCGCCACAGCAACAGTGTTAAGGTTAAGTGGCTTGCTCAAGGGCACAATGGTGGAGGCTGTGAAACTTCCATCATTCCACCACTACACTACCACCGCCCCAACACGAGAGCAAGAAAGTGTGACTCTTGAAAAAGAAAACAATTTTGTATAATCTTAAGTCATGTAACAACACTGTAATGTATTCTTGAAACGCAGTACCGAAACAAATAGTCTGCCATGGAATGGTAAAGGTGGAAAGAATAATGAAAGAATCTTAAGTAAAAATGTCAAAATGTCATTCAAAAGCCATTGAATGTCAAAGGAGTAGTACTATACAAGGGACAGTACAGGTAGGCAGGCAGAACAAAGATATTCACAGTTTGAAAAGATCAACTTTTGAACCTTCAGTCAATATGTTCACACTGTGGCACAATGTGATATTACATAATATAACAAAAATGCAGCTTAGGAGCAGCGAAAAGCACTCTGACTGGGAAATATTTCAGTGATTTCAGGGTGAAAAAAACTGTCAGAAATCTGAAATACAAACTTTAACTATATTTCACATATGAAATAAAACATAATTTTGATGTTGTTTGTCTTAATGTCAGGCCGTGATTGTGAAATGAAGCAAGCCATAGTCTATCAACGCACACTACAGTTTTTTTACTAGCGATAAATAATTTTATGCCTGATGTACAGGGACATAAGAGGTTCTCAATGGCACCAGTTGCAAATGTAACGATCAAAATGGGCATGACTATTGGGGACTGATTATTTTGGTTACAGACGTTGATTGGTGTTGACACAAGGTTAAAATGGATCAAATTGTCGTTTGGGTTTAATCAGACTGTGATTGACAATAAATGAAACATCTGATTTCAAAAGTGTAATCGTTATGTGTAGGCTATGCAACTTCGAAGGATTTCCCATGCCTTTTGTGTCTGTGGATTGTGGGAATAAAGTTGTTGGGATGGGGACTACTTTGTGAAAGGAGGCTGTACTTGAGAGGGTGGGGGGGAAGAGGGTACTGTGCCCTCGTCTCAAACACTGGTTCTGCTTAAGCAGTTGCTGCGTCTGCTGCTGCTGCACCTGCGAAGCTTGCATCCATGTATATGAAGTGCTGTATAAATTAATCACAGGCAGCCTCGTGCACTTTGATGCAATTCTGTAATGCACATTAATGAGAGATGACAGCTGTAACTAAAAGCCAGAGTGATCACTTACAATTTAAATAAAAATCACAGTGCAGTTGGGAGGGAAAAAAAGCCATTCGTGTGACTGTTTTCCCCCCCAAAGCATTTTCATCTTTCTCTCGAGATTTGATTCACACATTTTCTTTAAACCAGAGACGGATGTGTGTGAAAAGACTAAATTATCCACAACATTCCCTCTCTGTCTCACATTGTAGTGTATGATTCCCTGATTGTACATTGTGTGAAGGTATTGCAGTGCATCAGTGAGCAGGCTTTTCACTAAACGTTATTACAATTTCAATAACTTATCAGTGTCTTTGTTTTTCCTGCACTTAAAGGGGGAACCACTCTTTTAATGCACAGGTTACACAAGCAAACGATTTCTGCTGCCATTGCCCTTTCATATCAAGGGAGGCACTTTCCTTTTGAAACCAGGTACGCCAGTCCATGTCGGCCTCACAATCAAACACGAGGAAAACACAAATAACGCTGCAAAATATCTCATTAGAGGCCGCTTAAGTGACCTTCAGTGGTGTTAATTAAAGTCGTGGCTAAAAAAACGTGGCCGCAGAGCGGCGGATTTCATTATTCATTAGGCTCTGTAATGACATTTCTCTGCTGTCAGAGGCCAGGCGGGGGGTCTCCTGTGAGGATTGGGGGTGAATAAACGATCATCCACAGCATCAAGCCCCCGAGGGCTCCGGGTGTCGAAGACGAAATCGCTGCATGTTTATTACAAAAACACATAGAGACACAACAACAAGCAAGGGGCCCCTCCCGATAAATATGGATACAATATGCCTAGCGTCGTCGGGAAGCCGTCGTCGGGGAGGCGACATGACCTTCCTGGCTCCAGAACAAACCCATATTTCTCCCGCCCAATAAAAGGATTTAACGGGATCCTAAAGATTTAATTAAGATGTCAGCTGGCGTGGGTCACTCACAGTGCATGGGTCTCGGGTGGAAGATATACAGTGCCACTACAAAGGGCCCTGCTGCAGCGTTGGGGACTGGCAGCCGAGTGCAGGAATGCCTGCATGGGTCTCTGATTTACTGACGGAGCTTCACTGTAAAATACTGGCATTTTAAACACATTTGCAAGCGCTGAAGGAGGCTCGTGTGGGAGCAGCCGGGGCCGCAGGAAGCTCCTTGTCATGCTGATTGGGACAGCTATTATCATTTGGCTTTGGGGCACTTCCAGGACTCAGACGTTTGAAGTTTTGAGAATAACAGAGAAATTGTTTTTTTTTGGTTCTCCCTTTTTAAAACCACTGCCTGCTTTTTTTAACTGTTAGAAGATGCATGTCATGTGATGGCGAAACCATAAAAACAGTGCGCATAGTTACGGGATGACTGGGAAAAAAAGCGATCAAGAGCTCAGACCTGCTTATGGATGATAATGTAAATATAAATGTGCATAGATTATCAAATGTACAACTTTTCAATCTGGTGCAAACCATCTTTTTTTTGCAGGACAGAAGCTGACTTAAGACTTTTTTCCTTAAAACTCTCTTTTTCTAACAAGATAGCAAGTACACACACAAAAAAATGTGTTATAAAAGGAAGTTTACCAAAGCCCCCCAGCATCTCCTTCTATCCCTTCCAGCTGATGACAAAAGACATGCTCACATACACACACGCACACTCACTCACACACACACACACACACACATACTGTACATAGAGAGAGAGAGACAAAAAAGACAGACCACTCTCCCAATTCTGCTTTTCTCACTGGCTGTCATCCCCTAATCTCAGAGCCTTTTTGCATTTCAGAGCACATGAGACGGGGGCACTTAAGGGAATGGCGGGGGGATAGCGGGGCAACAGCTAGGCTGGGGTAGGGTTGGGATGGGGATGTTGCAGGCAGTGGAGCTGGGGCATGATAACACAGGGAGTCCTGTGGCTTGTGCCCCCCCTGTCTGGCATGACAGCACGATTCTATCTGGCTGTCCGCAGCTCATGGACATGCCTTCAGCTGGTCCCCCCGAGTGTGCCCTCACAATGCCCAGCAGCAGTCGTCACTCATAGAGCCAAAAGGGACTATGAATGGTACATGGCATGAATACTCTCAGCGGGCTCTCAGACTGTCTAGCCTATCAAGGCAGATCAGGTAAGACAGCACTTGTCTCACTCCACCACAAGTCAAAGCCTCTTCTGCAGAATGCTGTCTGAAGAGAGGACTAAATTTAACTCAACTAGGACATCACGTCAAAATCGTTTCATTTGTAAAATTGAAGAAAAAATTCAAGAAAATGAATGCCCCGTAAACACAAGTTCAGTGAGAAGCAGAAATGGGTTGTCCTTCAACCGGCATATCAACCTATTATTTAATACTAGTGACTACTTAATTTTTTTCATGAAGTGTTGTACTGTAAGTTCTAGTGATGAAGTTCCCCTCAGTTGGTTGGGGAAATGTGCAAGTAGATATGGATGTAGATATGGCCTGGCCATTTCATAAGCCAGTGGAAAGAGAGAGGAGTATTCTGGGTCAGGAGCGCAGCATGTCTTTTTTAATACCTCTCCATATGTGTCCAACCAAGTGAAACCCCAGCGCCTTTGTTAAAAATTCATCTGCTGTCAATAATTAAATGCTCATTATTTGAACTCAACGAGGACTGTGATTCCAAAATGAATGTGCTACTAATGCATGAGGCGAAACTCCGTCTTAATAGCGGCGACCCTCCATGACTCATCTCCATTCTCTCTCAGTTGGACAAAAAAAAGCTTTGTCTCACATGAAAAATTCACAGCCGTTGTCCCTACTTTTCCAAGTACATCTAAGGTTTTGTATTCCTCCACTGTACAAGATTTCCGAACTTCCGGCAGAGAAGAAAGGAGCTTGTTATCCCTGGCCTCCTTAATTGTGAACCTTTAAAAGTGAGAGAACTTTCTATTCCTGGAGAGTTGATAGCAATGTGTCCTTTGAGGAATAAGGGAAGCAAATGAACTGATAATTCATATAGCTTGTTACATAGCATATTGCCATCATTGTAACAAGATCCTCAATTCACTCGTTTTTTCCCCCTTCACCCTGAAGGCTAAAAGATATGATAATTCGATCATGAATCAGAGATGTACCATCAGCATAGTCAATTAAAATCTAAGAGAGTCACAGTGTCTCCATCAAACAACTTTAAGGAATTTGTACATAACTATGCATAATGATGCCTTGTTTTCCCTCCCCAATTCAAAGGCTTTTATTGTTGTTTGTTGTTGTTTTTGTGTTTTTCGGCAGGAAATCCTGTTTGGCACTTCTGAGAATTAGACATGAATATGTGTGTGTGAGTGTGTGAGTGTGTGTGTGAGAGTGAGTGAGGGAAGAGCACAATGGCTTAAGGGCTTGACTGTGTGCCTGTAAACAGAGGGAGAATACACACACACACACACACACACACACACACACACGCGCACACACACACTCTTGCTTTCTCTCACACACACAAGTTGCCTTGTTTTTTTCCCATTGTTATTACCCCGTTTGTATAATTAGCTGTGGTAAATTGCTCAGATCAAAGACGCCCCACCCCTTAAAGACTTACATGCCTGGGCTGCATGGGAAATGCGTCTCGGAGAGAGAGCCCATCCCGCTCCCCTCCTGTTCGGAGACGTTAGCGCAGATTAGTGCCGAGGTCTCTGAGCGCCGAGCGCGCGCGCAGGCTGAACGCGTGTAGAGGATGCAGGGAGACACAGGAAACGCTGTGGAGAGCACACACACACACACACACACACACACACTCACACACAGGACTGTGCTGCCTGCTCCGACACTCCTGGCTATGATATGTTATTCTCTGTGTCTGTCATTGTGCGCAGGCACTGCTGGGGCCGTGGGGCGAGGCTTGTTGTGATGCTGTTTGATTATAAAACCTGTTCAAGTCAATAAGTGTCTGTGTATGTGTGTCTCTCTGTGTGTGTGTGTGTGTGTCTCTGTGTGTGTGTGTGTTTATGTGTGCGTGTGTGTGCGTGCGTGTACTGTATGTGTGTATGTGTGTGTGTACACGCCGCTGCTGTTATAGCACTGTTGTGGGACGAGAGGCCCAGGAGCAGGATGCTGTTAAATTAACCGTGTCTGCCCTAAGTAAGACACACAATCAGAGCTCAGACGTTAATCAATACTGGCTCTCAAACATGGCAGATAACTCTCTCGCTCTCCTGCTCTCCTTCCTCCTGCCGCGATTCCAAAACAACCCTGACAATTACTATTTTTACACTCCACAACGCATGACAAAAAGAATGAATGTGATTGTCATGTCAAACAAATGAACCTTGGCCGTTGGGATCGTTGCTCTTCGGCGTAGCGTACGGCAGGAGTGTGAACTGGGCCTGCGTGGCGCCGGCGCCGTAAATTCCCTGCTCTCGCCTCACTGTATTCCCCTCACCTTTGCCCGCCCGCGCCACATTACTCAGTCTAAAGTGCTGCCGCGCTGCCGCGCCGCACCGAGCTTCTTGCTGATGCTGCTGGCTCGCTAAAGCTGAAGCCAACAATGATGCCTGTGCTGTGCAGGGCTTAAGTGATGGGAGACAGGAGTGTCAGAGATGGTTTGCTCCGGCTTGATTGACAAAACCAAAGCTGCCCCTGCCATCAATTTAATGGTGATTATTTTTTAATGTACACTACTTAAAAGCATATGCAAAATTAAGACGGAGTCACAAAAAAAAAAAACACATTTTATGTGGTATTTTAAGAATAATATGCATAATATATTGGGTGTGAATATTTATGAGGGAGAACTTCAAGTATTTCTTGTCTTGGCCCCTACTCTTTCACTGAAAGCTTTCACTCATGATCTCAATTAATAACTGAGAAACTTGGAAGAGGGGGGGAAAAAGTAGCACAAAAACTGCTTTTCTCTCTCTCTCTCCCCCTCTCTCTCTGCCATTGAGGAGAGAATTCTGCCATGTGGAATTTATCACAAGGGGAAATGCACTTATGTGTAAAGAACAAGGGCCTGGGCTGCTCTGGGCCGGGGGTGAGCGGTGAGAATGGGCTGAAGTCTGCTGAGAGATCAGCCACTGCGGTTCAGCAGCGCCAACGCCCCTCACCGTCAGCCAGCGCTGAGGGCTTAGCTGCCTCTGCTTTGCTGCATGTTTGTATGACTCTTTAATACATCAGCAGTTTCCTATGGCCCCCCGCACTAACGATTCTCCGGCTACGATTAAATTCAAAATAGGCTGAAGCAATGTAGTGAGACCGCCATGTTAATGTTCTGTTGTAGCTACACTATTAGGTGATATAGCCATTCAGAGTGTTCAGCGTTAATTTGCCCTTTGAAGATACTTCACGACTACGCAGCAAAGGATTATAAGAGCAGGCCAATAAAAGCAGCTTTTTAAAGAGACAGATCCGAGCATGAGAGGTTAAGTGTACTGTTGGTGCTTATTTACTTTGAGTCGGTGGTATTATATTATTGTGATGATTGACATCAGTTAAAAGATTTTGACTGTCACACTTCAATTTTATTAACCCGCCTTAATGTGATTCAATTATGCATAAGGCTATTAATTACTGCAACACCATAACAGATCCCTGAGATTTAATGCACACCGTTTTCATGCAATAGATTTATGCTTAGACATCCATGCCAGCTTACTTGGAAAGACCCTCTCACAAAAAAAAAAATGAATCACAGGACAATACATTAGGCCATATGTTTGACCAGCCTAATTCAGTTTATCTTAAAGATGACATAATGTATGAGAGGATGTTCATTAGGCAGTGGGCAAGTCTTTGCAGAAATCCGAGCAGGCCGAGAACTAAGGTTAAGAGATAAAGCCTCTGTGTTTATTTTATTAGCTGGGAGACCCCAGGGGAACGAGAGCCCATGAACTGTCAGGACCTATTAAACATGTAATTCTTGATGGAGGAAAACTTTGTACACAGACAGAGGCTGCAACGTGTTATTAAAAAAATCAGCATGGCCGTGGAAAATAAATAAATAAATAAAAAATACTGATTAAATTTTAAGCAGGCGGCGGGCCGATAGTTTGCCTGAGGCATATTTGTCAGTTTCAAAGGGTGTTTTTATTAATTTTGTATTTTGCATTTTGTTAGTGGAAAGAGCCTACTCCGCTGGGAACGCCACAAGCTATAGCCAGCAGAGCCTATAGCAGGGAGAGGCGAGATGCTGAGAATGTCAAACAGATCCCGCACTCAGAAAGCAAAAATCAGCCCGTTATCATGAGGCAAGCCCCACTACCTCACCCTCAGTCCCCCCACTCCCCAAAAGACATACACACATAGACACAGACACACACGCTCTCACAAACACATACACGCGCACACACAAACAGATTAATCACAAACAAACAGTGATCTCACACAAACAGTGGAACATAAATTTTCCCTTTGCTCTGCAGCAAATTCAAACAAGATGCCAAACCATTTCCTCATTACAGTGAAGCATCTTTGCTTCTTGACAACTGCTTGATGAGATGAATTATTTTTCCTGCGGTAAATTAGCTCTCGTTTTACTGAGAGAAAAAGATATTGTGGCCCCAGCCGTGGCGCAACTGGCTGGGGCACCTGCACCGCACGCCGGCGACCCGGGTTCGATTCCCGCCCCGTGGTCCTTTCCGGATCCCACCCCAGCTCTCTCTCCCACTCACTTCCTGTCATTCTCTCTACTGTCCTATCCAATTAAAGGCATAAAAAGCCCAAAAAATAATCTTTAAAAAAAAAAAAGAAAAAGATATTGTGATAATTCTCTAAAGTAAAATATATCTATACCTTAAGCAAATAATGCTCTACTAATCAGATTTAGAGATCCTGTCTTCTTAATTCTGCTTTCTTGATATTTGTACAAACACTGTGCACACTCAAGGATTTCCGCCAGTCATCAATTGTCAGGGGTTCTGGTAAGAAAATAAAATCTAGGCCAAATATATGAATTATAAATTTTATTTAGTTTTCCAGCAGAAAAGACAGACTTTAGGGGAGCGGCAAGCCATGTGTGAACAACTGGTGAGAAAAAAACATAGAAACATGACAAGATCACTTATGTTACAAAGACACATTAAAAGCTAGACTACAGCAAAAACGTTGTGGCACTGGTGGTTATAGCTGCCCTATAAATGTTCTACTTGTGTCATCCAAGAATGACTGAAATTCACTGACGTACTCCATGAAATACTCATGACATGGAGTTTGTCGGGTGATTTTACTCCAGGAAAAATGAAACAGTGAATTAAGTGGCCATGAGAGTTCAGATAATTGTAAAATTCTTCGGTGCCTGATGGTCGTATGCAGTGGTGCAACAGTCTTTGGCAAGGCCGAAATACTGACATATGGAAAGTGTCAGGTGGAGTCAACTTTAACTTACAAACGCTGTCAAGATTGCAGGTGGTATGAATGGGTTAACAGCAATAACAAACCCTGTCTGTGATATAGGGAATTCATAAATTCCACCCAGACGGCTTCAAACAACATTGAACACTGGGCAAAAAAGTCCGCCCTGAGGCTATAATTTGCCAAAGCTTTGCCTGCCGCTGGACCACAGCCTGAAGACAAAGCCGAACGATCCCTACCTGTGCGCTGGACGTGCGCGTGTTTGTGTGCGTTGGGGGGGTTGTGTGTAGACTGTCACCCCTTATTAGTGGTACTCCCCTCTGGTTTGACTGTGAGGCTGAGCCATGGGTTATTAGGCGAATGCAGTGAGAGTGGTCAGTGGATGGATGCATGGGCCCTTCCCATCGGTGGCCTTCGAGGGGGGATGATGGACCCCGCCTCTCACACTTAATAAGAAACAGCAGGTCTTCGTCTGTCCACCACAGCTTCCAGACAGAATAATGTCCTAATACTTGGCAACAAAGCTTTTTCCTTATCTGTTGGAGATCTTTCTTCACTTCCTTCTCGAATTTCTGCTTTTTAACCTTGCTTGGTCTCCTCATTTAGCAACATTGGGGCCCGTTGCAGTGACAGTATTGAGGCGTTAAATAATTGAGTAAATCTGACTTAATTACCTGCAGTCTGCACAAAAGTTAAATGAGACAAACACAATGTTTACCTCCCAGTCGCCCCCCCCCCCCTTCCATCACCACTGCCTCTTTTATTTCAAATTTAAAGGGTTAGATAGCCAGACACCCTCAAATTGGGAGCTATTAACAATCTGCATCGCACCTTCAAATTCAATTTACATTATAAATGCTCACCATACACTGGTGTCAGTGCAATGTGCCAGAACCGCTTGGCTCAGGCGCCACTTTGTTGTGTAGCAGGGAAGGAGTTAATTAGGTGGCAAGGTGCTTCCAACTACACATGCACTCCAGAAAAAAAGAAAGAAAAAGAGATGAAGCAAGTAGCGCTAGGGTAATCATGCTCTCGACTTATCCATTTCATTATTCACTGGCATGGTTGTGCTTTTGAAGTCAGACCTGTCAAAGGAGGGAGTATGACATGTGCTAGTCTTATCGGTATGCACAGGGAAAGCATGCTTTGTTTATTATGCTTAATTCTGAATAAATCTCATATGAAACACCAAATTACGTTTAAATGATGTGCTCAAAGCCGCTCCCTTTAAAAAGAGCGTTGTGCATGTGTCTCTCTCCCCCTTTCTTCTCTTCTTTTTTTCCCCTACTCTCTCTCTCTCTCTTCTTTAAACGAGCGTGTCCTATCGGTAACAGGGCAGGGTAACTGCACAGATTAATCAGAGAGATGGGGGATGATTTGAGCGGATGGGATTCAGTGACGCTTATTAAACACAGAAAAAATTACAGGGCTGCTGAATGACTTGGGTGTTTTATGCCACGATACTAATCAGTAATTACGGGTGTATACATCCTAATACGCGCTCGTCTGCTAGACTGAAGTCACACATTTCGCCTGTAAGAGAATCGTGTAAGGATCCCGAGCCTGAAGGGCTTTTCATCATTACTAATATTTGTTCCTCAACTTCAGTCAGATTTGTACTTATTAAATGACTGCAGAGGCAATGTGATGCTCTACATTGAGACGAAGAATCTGTGGCATAGAAAGGAGGGAGAGAGAGAGAGAGAGAGTGAGAGAGCGCGTTGCACGGCAAGAGGCGACAATTAAAAATTCTTTAATGGGAGAGAAGTGACTGAGGATCAGCAATCAAAACGCATCCTTGAACGATCTGGAGAAGGCTGAAAAGGAGAAGGCGCACATCCGTCTTGTTGAAGCGGTTATGTGGGTTTAATTAAACATAAGTGTGTGAGAGTCCCCGAGGAATCCGACATGCTATGCTGACCCACAAGCGAGCTGGTGTAAATGGAACGCGCTCACACAATGCCGCCGCCGCCTGCCATCAACACAGGCCGGCTCACCTCCTCACGGAGTGTGTGACGCTCCGAGCTCTCAGCTGATCTCACCCAGGGCCCCCTACATGTGTTCATACTTCCTGCACTTATGGGCAACCAGCCCACTATAAAATGGGGGGGTGGGGGTGGGGGTGGGGGGGGGCAGTGTGGGGTAACAGCATTACATCCACCTGACAGACCCAGAGGGTCACGGAGAGGACATAGACAATAGCTACAGACTGACTTAGAGGCTTCACTGTACGAGTTCATTTCTTATAGTGTAAAATATACAATATATCTATCTGGAAAAAAAATATCATAGAAATATCATTTGTATATATTTGTCTTGCTCTCACAGGCTCGCAGACGGCGGCGGCGGCAAACTCTCTGGGAGTGTATTGTTCCAGCGCAGCGGCACACCGCGCCGCGCCGAGCAGAGGTGAAGTAAGCGCAATGGATTTTTATCTAAGCTTTCATCTTCAGCGTTCTTGTTTTATTCATCCGACTGAGAATACCGTCGCACGGAATGATTTATTCAGTGGAATCTTAACAATAACACCAGAGACAATGCGGCGAGTAAAGGAGAGATGAATGGAGAATGGAGCCGGCGCTTAAACATTGATAACGCTGTGTAACGCTCCATTGCCCTGGTGAAGATAAGCGCGCCTCTCGCTCCCACAGGCAGGTGGGGGAACGGCTGGGAGAACCAACAGGTGTGTGAAAAGCACTCATACTGTACAAAAAAACAGTTACGGGTTAGTCCACAAGTGTGAAGGGCAAGATGACCCTGACCTCACATGTGCAAGATGGCCCTGACACACACGCAAACAAACACACACACACACACACACGCACACACGCACACACACACACACACACACCGTACAGTACAGGATATAAAGTGCAATACTGATATCGACATGTTTCACGACAAGTTAAACCCTGCCCTTCAGTATGCGTAGTAACATACAGTACAATACATACAATACTGGCCAGTCATACACTCCGCCACTCTCACTCTCTCTCTCTCTCTTTCTATCTAACTGTCCCTGTCATCAAACTCCTCCAGTGTTCAGACTAGAATGTGGAACCACTGTTGACAGACTTGGTGTTGTCCTCCTGACAGATGCAAGCTGTCTCCTCCTGAGACTGATGCCGTTCATTACCCACCGGAAACTTATCCCTGTCAGGATCCCTCTCCCCACCCACAAGGGGGAAAGGGGGGGTAGGGGGTAGGGGTGAGAAAAGCCCCTAACATGCTCTCCATCAAACCAAGAGTGAGGGCCCTTATAAACAGGAGAAGGCAATTCATTATTTGGCCGATCTTTGTTCGGAGCAAACTGTTTACACTGTGTCATAGCATAATAGCTCTTGTTGGCTGGATAAAAAAAAAAAAGATTAATTAATGCTTGGCTGTGATCCAAATCGAAATCATAGCAAGCAATTAAGATTAGGCTCTGCAAACGATTATGAATTAGTGAAGGGGGCATTAATGAATCATTAATGATGAATGAATGGCGGGGGCCTGCCTTTTTAACACAATGCAGGCGGGCTCCCAGCTGATGGATGGGGCCTCGGCACTGGATGCTCGGAGGATGAGCTCAGCCATGACCAAGTGATTTCCTCCACATCATCATCCAGCCGTCAACACATCTGACACACAGACAGACAGAGGATGCTGGTGCCTGTGTGGGGTGCGGTGGCACAAGTAAAGGGTGATGTGATGGGGAGATGTGTGTGAGCATGGGTGTGTATGTGTCTAAGATGTGACACTTTCTCTCGTGATTAATTAACCCCCCTCAGAGGAATGGAATGACAAATACAGTGCCTCTCTCTCCCTCTCTCTCTCTCTCTCTCTCTCTCTCTCTCTCTCTCTCTCTCTCTCTCTCTCTCTCTCTCTCTCTCTCTCTCTCTCTCTCTCTCTCTCCTCTCTCTCTCTCTGAGCAGTAGAGAGGAGAAGGAGTGATGGAGACAGAGGATGTTTTTTCTCTCTCGTTGTTGACTTGAAGGTGCAGGACTCTGCTGAAGGGTCTCTAAGCTGGAGAGTGTGCTGTGGACCTGCTGTGCATGTGCTTCAGCAACACGCACCATTCAAGGCTTCAGGCAAATGGAGTTTAAGGGTGGTGGTGGTGGTGGGGGGGGGGGGGGGGGTGTCAGGGTGGTTGGAGGGGGGGGGGGGGGGGGGTGCAACGACAGACATCAGCAAGCATCCATCCTGAGAAATGAATAAAGGAATACATGGCAGGCCATTATTAAATAAAAATATGGAGTGTCTAAAGTGTACACTGGGAGGGCAGAAATGCATTCTTCAATGGACGAGGCGCTTTTTCTCTTTTCACCCCCCCCACCCTCTCCACCCTGCACCACCACCACCACCACCACCACCTCTCTCTCCCCCCTCACTCCCTCTCGCGCTATGCTGCCATGGACACACATTCATACATGGTGGTGCCAACCCTCTTCTCCTACGAGGCATTAATGCGAGGCAGGCAGTGTCCCCCGGTTGTGTGTCCACGGAGTTAATCACCATGAAAAAGACCACCCCAGCATGTGTTCCATTTACCGCCCGTTCCTGCACATCCACCACCACCCCCCCACCGCCCCCCCCAGATCCCTCCTGAAAACAAGCCACGCTTTGAACATTTAATGTGAGGATACAAGGCCCTGCTTCCCCTTCTCTCAAATCTCTTGACAGAAAAATAGTTTCCGACTTCAACCCTCCCCTCAACCCCTCCACCTTCCCACTCCCTAACCCCCGCCATCAGCTCTAATGCACAGGCACAAACACAATACTCTTAAGGCTAAATGCTGGAAGGGTACACAAAAGGCATTGTGACACCAAACCACTATGCAATATGATGTCTTGAACTGGAAATAAAGCAATCATACACCCATGCTGGTATGCAAATTTGAGAATAGGCATCGATGGTTTATTTATGTTTCGAAGATACAATGCATTTTTTTTTAAGCACTGAAATACAAACACAACTGTAGAGATATGGTCATAATGTCACGTATCTATGGTGCCAATATTGAGTGCATACTGTATATTGTGCAAATGTTTTTGAAATCGTGGAAGCGTTCACTAAATATTCTTCCAAGCACCCAAACCAAAACATCTGCATCTTTTAACAAATTATGAATAAGGCACTGCATCATAGACATATTGCCCAGACACATATTACAAATGCTGAAACACACAAATGAAATACTGCTCTAGTTGCAAAGGGTGTCCAGCCCACATGTATACACTTCTATAAATTTATGTGTCGCTTTGAGAGGCGGACACATGTAATGGGGAAAAATCAAACAGCATCACACCTTATTTCTTTGTCTATTCTGGCAAATGCAACATGCTCCACCGAGACCAAATATAAAGACTTGGAACAAAATGCAGAACAAATTATGTAGTGACAAGTGGGAACAATAGTTGATGAAAACATCAATCAAGCAATTTTTCTTTCATCCATAAAACAAAATGATGGCAGGGGAGCACTATGTCCCTGATATAAATTACATACCAGGAAGATAAACCGAGAAGAGTCATAAAATATCAGTGGCCACAAATCTAGAGAGTGAGCAAGTGCTTGATTAGGTCTGATACACACAGCAAGACAGACAATAACACAGACGGTGCATCTGTGTCTTTTCTCTCTTTTTTTTGAATATTGAAACTGAATAACATATCATATCAAGGTTTGACAGAAATGATGACATATTTGAAAAAGGAGAAGATACTGGTTTTTAAGTAATACTGTATACTGTAGAAAGATGTAGCGGTAAACATGCCTAAATGCATGTTATTATATGAATAAAATGGTCTAAACTGACTGGGAAATGTTTTGGAGGGCAACAATCAGTGTTGAAGAGGGCGGCATCATGTGAACTTTCATCCATGTGAGGCTGACAAAGAACACATTGAAGCCACACTCAACACAAAGAGGTGAAAGGAGGCCATAGGGTTTAAATGGCTGAGTGCGCATATGGGCGTCATGTCAATCTGTAGCTTTGATATTTCATTACCACATTACATAGCTCCATCTTATCCCACCGCCACCACCACCACCACCACCACCACCCCTATATACAGCAGCACAAATGACTTTCTCATGTCTTCCCGAATGTTTTATTTTGCCATTTATTTCCAAACCAGCGCTTATTTAAATGTTCCTCTCTCTCTTTTCCCCCTGCCTGCCTGCCCGCCTGCCTGCCTTCTCCACTGCAGTAAATGGGAGAATTCTGGACTTAATTCCATTAACTTTGTATTGCAGCTCAATCTCCTGCACCGTGAGCATCAATACTGCAGCGGCGCTGTCTCTTAGCTGTTCTGCCTCGGCGCTCTTGGATGGAACATGACAGTTACATTAATGTCCCCATGTAAATTGCTCTCTGCACATGGGCAACAAGCAAAAAAACATGGCGCATTCATTGCCCTGTGACAGCGGAAATTACAACAACATTCATTGTATGCCGGGTCCAAATGCCCGAGTCCATTATAGTGTACAGCAATTTCACTGAGTCTCCAGCCAGCGAGATGGACAGCAGGCCAAGCAGAGGGTAAAAAGCAGTGACAGGCGGCATTCCCTCAGTGGCTTTTAACAAAGCTATGAAAAAACGAGGAAAATTGGGGGTCAGTGGTCCTGGCGAATCAATTGACTGTTAGCAGCATGTTTCTGTCAAAACGACATGCTGCTGCTGCCTGTCTCCTCACTGATGGGTTTGTGTCAGTGGCGCTCTGGAGGTACAGTATGGACCCAATTCCCTGTAACTCACACACAGTTATGTGCACTCAAACGGACACATACACACATGTATACAGACACACAAACATGCGCACACACACACACACACACGCATATACAGTCTCTCTTTTTGAAACACATACTGTAGATACACACATCTTTTTTCTTCTTCTTCTTCTTCTTCAAAAAACCCACTCATACCACACACACACATACACACACACACACACATGGACACACAGGGAGAGTCTGAAAGAAAGACTCCCTACTGCTTCCCTTAAAATATGCTTTGTTAAAAGACAGACCTCCAAGAGCGCTTTAATACGCATGTCAACATGTTGTTTTTAAGTTGTCTATTTCAGGTCTTACCCCCATTGCCTTTGGGCACCCTCGCCACCGATGCAAGCCGAGCTGAAATTATACATGAGAAAAAGCCAAGCAAAGGAAAGCAATCACCACAGCTGGTCACCCTAAATTGTACGGGAGGAACACAACAGTGCTAGCTGGTTGAAATACTGACACCAGCTGTGCAATCTCAGAGGAGAAGTGCCCCGGTGCATGGCACTATTTCATTGTTGGAGATATAAGTGGGATAGAAGAAACGGCACAATAAAAGAGATAACGGCCTTTGAAGTCCGACATGCCACTGATTAAAGACTAGGTAAAAACCCTTTATCTCTCACGGCCGTTTTGTTTAAGGGTGCCTGCAGATATATTCCACCTTGCCTGGCGAGGACATGAAGACTAACGGTGAGAGATGTGACAGACTCGACTAGGAAGGGTTTTCTTGTCTGCTGGGCTTTTCTGATCAGTGCTAAAAGCATGTGAATTCTTGGATGACCTAACACCAAAGGTTGCAACACATGGCAGAGGGCTTTAGTGTAACTGTGAGTGTAACAGTACTTGTATTCCTCTGTCGAGCAAGTATATTTCTTTATGCGAACCTTGGAAACTCAATATTCCACACACATAAAATGGTACAGTATATCTCCAGTTATGAAATAAAGTCTACTTCTAAAGAATAATATCAACAATATCATCTTTTTGGAAATATGCAATTTTTTTTTTAACATGAAAGGTCAATTTCTGAAATGTGAAAGGTACTGGTTCCATCAGGTCAACCTATCGCTGAGTGGTTTGGGTGAAGAAGATCTAGGGCCCAGCGTAGTATTGGAAGTGCAGAGGGTATTCATGCTCCCGTAAGAACACTTAAATGCAGCAGACAGGCTTACTGTCAGACAACCAGGCTAGGATACAAGACTCCCCAGCATTCTGTGTGCTGAAACAACTGCAACACTGCACAGTGCAGAGTGTTGTATGTCTGTGTGTGTGTGTGTGCGTGTGTGTGTGTGTGTGCGCACACGTCTGACTCATGTTGTCACTGCATCCGACCTCTGGGTTCACTGCAGGGTTATAGCAAAAATAAACATTTTTAGTATAAAATGAGTTATATTTAACCAAATGTAAATAAAAATCTATATCATAAATGCAAATTAACGTTATTGAAATTAGCTGCATATATCATCTCATGGTTATATATAATAATGTCAGATCAAGAAAAAACAGAATTCTAAAATTTTAACTACAAAAATGTGAAATTGTATGTACTGTATTATATGAATGGGAAAAATCTTACACATACACACCCACTCACAACAATAACAAATCAGAACCAATCTTCCTGTTGGTGGAGCCCATCCATCAGAATGATGAATGTGAGTGGCTTAGCCTCGGACATAGATCTGCCAGCCGCCAACAGGCCAGTGACACAGCATTTAATTATAACGCATGTCTAATTGAAAGGCCCCTGGAAAAAGGCGGGACGTTCTCCTGGTCTCCCGGTGGCAGGCCTAAGAAACTTAATTAATTAGGAGGCACCTCCCTCCCTCTTTTATTTTGAGTTACTATCTGCCCTGGCTGACTGAGCTGATGAGATTTTTTCGGCCAGCTTTCATCTCTCAGAGAAATGAACGGCGCAAGGGGAGCGCTGTCAAATGAGCTGTTGAAGCAGCCAGTGAATATGTCATTGAGTGTGACTGCACCCTGAGTGAATTGTGATTTATCTGTATGGCTCTCGTCATGCTAACTGTCTATGTGCAATGTGTGTGTGTGCGTGAGTGTGTGAGACATAGTGTGTGTGTGTGTGTGTGTGTGTGTGTGTGTGTCGACGCACATGTCTGTTAGGCCTGGTGGAGCACAGGAACACACACAACCCTCTCTCTCTCTGTCTTGCCCGGCTGAGTGATGGGCTATATTACCTGCTCGCTCTCTCTCACCCTTTCATTCTTCCACTCTTTCATTCTCTCTCTCTCTTTCTCTTTCTCTCACTCTGTCAGCATCAGGCCTGCAAGACTCCAGCTTTGCTGCTTGATTTAGCTTTCAATAAAGCCCCCGAGAGCCATAAGCTGTGGATCGATGCGCGTGGCTCTATCGCTCTTAAATAACACGTCGGAATGACCACACATGCGTTAGGAGTCCTTTGTGCCTCTCACTGACGCCTCCAGTAGCAAAGAATATCCGCATTCAAAGTTACATCCACATCCGCACACACACACACACACTTTTTAAAATGGGTGTTGAATCTGAGTTTGAGTTTTCAGTGCACTTTTTGTTTTGAATTATTCTAATGGCAAGGATCAAAATAAAGTGATTTTGCACAAAAAAAATGTATATAGAGTATAAGTGCATAAGTCACAGACATCTTGAATAAACAAGACCTGTGGGACACTGACAAGGCGCCCACTGATCCCCAATGTGCCGTCTGCAAATAAAAAAAAAGAGAGAGAGAGAGACACTTTAAAGATGTTTATACTTGAAGTCTGTGTGAATAAATAATGTGCTCATCCAGGCGACCAAACAGCTTCTGTCTGTCAGTGACGACGAGCCTCAAAAACATAGCCAACTTCCTCTCTTGCAGAAGTGTGTTTGTGGGGTGGCTGGCTGCTGCTGTTGTGGCGGCACAGGGACATGCTGGAGAGGCCAGCCAGGCAGAGCGGGGCTCTCGCACTCTGATACTGGCTACTGCTTTCACTCACATCCCTCCTCTGCCCTGTGTTCTCGAGTCCTCTCTGTTCACGTCTCCAGCAGTCTTTTTATAGCTCTATCTCTCTGACCTTTTGTCTCTGCTCTCCATCTCTATCCTCTCTTCTCCTCCTTTCTGTCTCTCCCCCGCTTTCTCTCTCTCTCTCTCTCTCTCTCTCTCTCTCTCTCTCTCTGTCTCTCTTCTTCTCTGCTGCTGTAATTAGTGAGGGCCTGTACCTGGATGACACTGCTGAAAGGCTGCCAGCAGCCAGTCAGCGGCAAATCAAGACCCTCAACGCCCCAAATCAAAAGAGATCAGTGGCGCCGCTGCATAAACATGAGGCTGGAGACGCGTCGGGGCGCAGCGTCTGTGACGCTCGCTCTCGCTCGCACATCCCGTGCTGCTGTCACACGACCTCACACCCCGCCGTCTCACCTACAAGGCCTGACAGGAGTGTCGTGTGTGTATGTGTGTGTGTGTGTGTGTGTGTATGTATGTATGTATGTATGTATGTATGTGTGTGTGTGCATGTGTGTGCCACCCGATTTTAACCCCGTTCAGCCTGTGGTTGTTTGTCAACATAGAAAAGTATCACACTTGTGGTCAGTGAGGGTTTCCTGCCAGTCAAGAATTGCTGTGGTGAAATGGATGGTACACTGCAGGTCAAGGGTAGATATGAAAGAATATGATTATGATATGGCAACAATGTGATTATAGGGTTCATTCAAAATAACTTCATACCATTTCAGCTCACATTATGTCCAAAAATAAAGGTTATGAAAGTGAATTATTTGATTAGTATATTGAAATTGATGTGTGAAAATTTCTTGAATCTGAAAATATAACTTAGTTGTCATTGTGGAAATGAAAGTATTACAGTGCTGTCCTCGCTGAATGAGAGGATTTGTTTTTTTTTCCGCCACCCTAATTGAAAATAGCATTAATTCCTTGAGGCCAAAACCGATGAGGATGCAGGTGTCAATCACACACATACTAGTGGGCATTTAACAAGTTACTATTCACAAATTGTCACATTGTAAGAGCTATTTGCATTTCTGGGAAATGAGGATTGACTGGTATTTCATTTCACTATTCCCGCTGGGGTCCCAGCACAGAGCCATATCTAATTACCACCTCAAGAAGCCCGTTGCTTTCAGGTGGCCAGCAAAGAACAGTCTCATGTAAATAAATACGGATGCGACTCTTGGCCGTCTTGGCTGGAAATAATTTGATGGAATCAATCAAAAATGATAAGTGACACTGAGAAATTAATGACACACTCCATCACAATGTTTTATGACCGTGAAGTAATGTAACGAATAAAAAAAAAAAACGTCTTTTAGGGACGGAATGTATGATAAATAATTTGTACCCAGAACATTTTCAGACATGGCTGGATTGACTAACTATGTTTGGACAACATAGACAATGTGATATTCTTTTCAAAATACATATATACATTGGAGATTTATCTATGGAGAAAACTACATGTGTGATCACGTGATGTCTGGTGTCGTATATTTGTGTGGCACGGGTAGACACACAAAATGTGAAGTGATACACAATCTGTGAAGTGAAGAATACGCAATCTGACATATTGAATTACTGTCTGAATAGGATGGTTGTTGGTACTGGGACACGAGGCCAGGTAAACACAACGACATTGAGATGATACATGCAGCCTGTATTGTCTGGTTGCACTCATACACAGACCAACCTCCTTCACTTGATTTCCTCCAGGTCCTAATTGGCCTAGTCAACAATGGTGTGGCCCCATCACCCTTATGCTCCATGACACATCCATTTGTTTAACAACCCCTGCCATACGCACAAGACGGATGAAAGGAAAAGGCAAAGACAACTGCATTACCCCACCGGCCAACCCCCCCCCCCCCACACACACACACACACCACATGCCCACACACACACACACATAAAAAAAGCTTCATTAAAATGATAATACAGTAGGAAGCGCTTTGGGGCCGTGCTCTCTGAAGTATACAGAGTCCTGCATTAGTTCCCGCACCTCCCCGCCCGGCTGTCATTTGAGCAGACAGGTCATTTACATTTATGATAAAATGATCCTGCATTTTTTATTTGTCTTGGAAATTAAAGACTTACTTAATCATTGTGGATGGAAGAGGCCTTTCGCCCGTGTAGCCATGTGTCTCTGATTGCATTAGGAGTGATGTGGCGCGGCGTGATGGGTATTTAATAGTTCTCCTGTCCCTCTGTATCACGTCAGGGCTCTGATGCACGCAGACGTGCCACAGCAGCTCACGCGCCCAACACACACATACACACACACACACACACACACACACACACACACACACACACACACACACACACACACACACAGAGCCCGGCTTTCATCATGAGCTTCATCATGCGGAGTTTAAACGCACAGAGGAGAGGAGGAGAGGGCCGTCTGCTCTGACAACCCACATGGAGGTGTGCGGGGGTGGGTGCGGGGGGTGAAGGGGGTGGGGGGACATGTGCAGGTGAGCTGGAAGTGATCTGGACAAGTAGGTGCACTGTAGGGGAACAATAGGTGAGGAGGTTGGGAGAGCTGGCTGGTTGGGTGGATATTAATTACGGCGCACATCACACGTAGCGTAGCGTGATCTGTAGCGTGATCTGTGCGGCTCTATGATGTGTGAGGGCGAGCAGCGTGAGCTCGGGTGAGGAGCATTTGTGACAAGCAGACTGTGAAGAGAGAGGCGCACAATAATGATGGAGCCCCGGGGCTGAGAGGTGCTTAAGGGAGATCTTATCAGGTGAGACAAACACAAGGAGGCCTGCCTGCTCGTCAAAGTACAAAAAGCAGTCTTTAGTCTTGCAGGGGGGGGGGGGGGGAGGGGATTGTGGGCAAGCCTCAAGCTTAAGCATTTAACTTCAGAATTAACGGTGGCAGAAACTGACCAAGCACTTCTGTTCACATGTTTTTCTTTGGTGAACCCTGATCAAGCATTTGAGACGGAGAGGAGAGGAGAGCTGGACCCACAGAGGATGTGGCAGAAGCACCCCCCTCCCCCACAGACAAAAGCCCCACATGGGCCATCTGGAGGGAGACAATGCCAATCACAGAAAAGGGTAGCAGGCTGGGCGAGATGAATGGCTTGGTCTCAGCTCTGCACATCAAGAGGCGAGCCCCACAATGCCGCGGCTTCGGCTGCCAACAGCAGCCCTCCTTGCTGGCCGAGCTCCTTTCCTGTGTGCACAGCTATGGCACGTGTGTGGTTTCCTGTCAATTCAGGAAAGTTTGGGCCGGGATGCCAACAACGCGAATGGGCAACGTGCTGGATATTTAGTCATTTCCTCACACTCTATTTTGGCTATGGTTCTCAGGGCATCTTTGTGGGGGACGCACTATAATTTGAGTTTTGTTATCCTAGAGGCACATTTGCAGCCTCTTTGTGGCCATCATTCCCCCCTAAACTGTGACAATCTGCTCTTCCATTTCGAGTCATTCTGAAGCATTGACTGAGTGTCCTCAGCATGATCCAACATTTTCAATGGGGGATTATGCGTGTCAAAAGACATGGCCAGTATGCCAGATACTTATGCTGGAATGTTCATAATTTCAGATTTTTTTCCCCCACAATGCTACTGTATTAACTCAAAACAAATCTAGACACAAAATATTGGAAGAGAAGAGAAGAATTAAAAGACTTGGATTAAGTGGATAGATTAATTTCACCCAAAGCCTTGATTTTACTGTACCTGCAGTAGCAAACCTAACTAAATACTCCAAACTAAATACTACACAATTCTCACTGACAGTTCAAATGCATGATGGATTATATTCATTGAAGCTCATCTACAGTACATTTCATGGGTGGTCTGAAAAAAAAAAAAAAAAAAACAGCACTCCTGGGCCCGTTCACCAAATACATCCCCGATTCCAACAGCCCGTCCTCATCATTCAGCATTAGCATTTACAACAAAAGGAAATTACGCCTTAATTCCCTTATCCTCTGAAAATGTGTGGAGCAAATCAGAAATTACACATTTTTTATGAGCAAATAAAAGCACGTGCCAGCTTTTTTTCAGGGGGCTATTTCGCCACACGGGTGAGCAGAAGGCTGGGCCTCGGCCCTCCATTCATGATAGTTTCCAGCTGTGGTTCAGCCATATTGTCATTTTTTTTCTCTTCCGCGCTCTCTCTCTCCCTCCTCCACCCCCCCCCCCCCTTCCCCCCTTCCCCCCCCTGGCTGGTATCCCTAGTAGTGAGTGTGAGGAGCAGCAGCTGTGTTACAGTGCTGTCCCTGCCGTCTCCACACTGGGCAAACCCGCACCGCACAAGATGGGGACACTAATTACACGACGCGGGCCCACGCGAGCGAGGTGACCTCATGTGCTGCGGTTTTGGGGTGTATTTACAATGATGAACAATATACAATGCCACCACCAGAAATTACAGGGAAGTAGTAGCACAAAAAATGTCACTCAAAAGCATCTTGTAATTTTGAACTTGTTAAAAAAGAATCTGGGCCGTGTGCACACACTTTGCCTGCCCAGATTGTAATCCCCTGCATCTCTATTTTAGTTCATCCCCTTGGTTTGAAATAGTTTCCATGGTTATCTCTCCCATGTAAACCAAAGGGGGGCCATTGCCATGTTCTGAACCTGTGGCACAGCTGTCAAAATACTGTGCATGATACCAACATATTTTTGTAATATATATTTATGACAGCTTATCACAACAAGAATTACATATCTATTTACATAAATGGTGTGTTTGTCTTCCAATAATGACGATTTTTTAAAAAAGAAATAGTGCAATACTAACTGTTTTTATGCCAAAAGACGTAAAAACAGACACCCTCACATTAGCCACTTTGCTATGGCAGAAAACTTAACTGGAAGCTACCCTTAAACAAGACACATCCCAAAACAGTACCTATCAGGAACAGGGTTTTTACATCCAACAGACCTTGTCAAAGCTGCTTATCGCAATAAGCCAATAACCACTACCAGCAGTGAAGAATGCGATTTGTGACCCAATGAAATAAAAGAATAATATATCAGAATAATACATCAGCACACTATACATTCTCATCTCGTACAGCCTTACTTATCCGGTGACTTAAATTAAAATCATCCCCACACTGATGCACTCCACCGACACGTCTCAAAACCAAACGTGAAGGTGCACATCAGTCAAATTTCACCCTGATACCCACTGTATGAAACAATCCAGGAGGCACAGTGTGCTGCAGAAAGTGCCCGAGCCTCTCAGCCGAGGGGCCACGGTAAAACTTTCATGCCGCCGCTGACTGTCTTACTCAAGGAGCACTTCATTCTAATGCGCCTTGGCTTTGCAAGAGCAAGAGCTCGCGCAGAAAATAAAAGCCCAGACAACTGCATTACTGTCGGACCTGTCAGCTCCTTTAAATACACGCTACATCCCAACTGCCAAAAGCCTTAAAAGCAGCGCTGGCACCGAGCGCGGCTGAGAGTGACAAAAGCAGATCGCCGGAGCTGTGATTTTGGCAAAGGAGAATGGACTTTTAAATGTATTTTATACATTCACGAGGAGTTCTTTCTGCTCCCTGTGAATCCATAATAAGTATCGTGCTGCCGACCCGGGATACAATTATCCACCCTACAGAATCTTCCCTGTCACAACGATGTCTGGGAAAAGTGAATATGCTGTCAGGTGTAATGCCGGTCATATTTCCGCTCACACAAAAACCCGGGGGTTAGTGCGATGCACTGGGTCCCTCAGGGACGAGCGAAAGCAAGGAGGGCCGTGCGAAGGATACATTTATACATTAGATGATAGGTGTGCTCTCTGGACATGCAACAAATTGTCCTACGAGACAGGAGAAAGGCGTCTATGTAATGGAAATGGATTTTTTTTTCGGTAACCTTGCCTTTTACACTTGAGAAGAACATGTACTGTACATCCAGGGATACAGACGCACCATAATGGTAAAAAAAAAAAAAAAAAATCAATGATTAATGTGAATTATATTTTTTGTTCTATCCTATGTTTAAATGTATTGTTATTCCCATGTATTGTTATTCCCATGGACTGCTTCTCTTCAGCTCTGATCTGCGCTGATCTGATCAGAACTGATCAGGCCTAATTGCAGCCATTTGCTCTAAGGTCAGGCAAATGAAAACTTGGGCAGGATAAAAATGTTCACATATTGCCTTTTCTCCTCGAGGACAAACGTGGCTTCTGCTACCCCCTTTAAACTTGTGGTGAATGGTTGGAGGGTGATGGTGATTGGGGTGGTGCGGGTTGAAGAAATTTGGTGGAGGTCTGGGGGAATAGCTCCAGCTGTTTCTCAGGCTGGCTCACAACAGATGGCTGGAAGGCTCCATCGTTTTAATAAATACTCCTGTCTGACGTTTCACGCCAATATGAATACCTGATAGCCAGCACTAAATAGCCCTCGCACCAATTAGGCCGTATATTTGGACTGCATTCCAGTTTTTTAACAAGTGCATGTAAATCACTTTAAAAAAAAAAAAAACGTTGACGGAAAGGTTCAGTTAAGTAGGTTGGCATGTAAAAGCTATTTAGCTACAGTGGCATTTGGACACTTTACTGCCAAAGACACTAGATAGCGAACCTTTATAAATCCTCCACCAAAGCACCTTCAATCAACTGAATGTACAACATCCAGCAGCATAAACACAAACAGTAAATGAAGAAAGATCGGCATAGCTGGGGAATAATACCCTGATATTCCCTCATGTGCGTGATCCCCTACAGTTCAAAGGGAATCTATTATGTTCACATTGCATTGGATTTGTTTTTGGGCAACGGAATAAATGGCCAAATTGAATAAATATGTGTCAATCTACTGGCAGGAAAACCCAAGGAGGATGAAGGGCAAAAATCAATACATGCTAGTGCTAATCTTAAAATCATTCGATATGAGATATACAAGCCTTCCTGTCTATTTTCTGCTTGCACTCTGGCACGACTTGCCATACAATGTCTTCAGGCGGTGGTTGACTGACTTCTGGAGTATATAGATTTACAGCATGTTAAACACCTTTATAGACACACTGTACATTTTGCCAATCATCTCAACTCCCGGCTGATTGCTCTGTGGCCTTTGCATCAATGTGTTTATGTTTGTGATGAAGGAATCACAGTGGAGCGTGTAGGCCCTGTCTGACAATCACACACTGTGTAGTAGTCATCACTCTCTCCTTCTCCCTGCTCTCTTTCTTACTCATTACCTCCTCTCTTCCTCAAAAACACACACACAAACAACATAACAACACACGCACACACACACTTAGAAAATGTCACCAGCTCCAGGTTCACTTGTGTATTGACTGACAGCTTCCCCCTTTACACTGTGACATAATTTCCTCATCGGAATTGAACGGTGTAATTGCTCAGATTAACATTCTTGATGAAATATTTATCCTAATACTTTTGCTGCTCTCTCTCTCCGAACACCCTTCCAATCACAGAGAGCACAGATTGCCGCACTTGCACTTACTTATTTGTATTGTAAACAAACTTCCCTCTTTTTGAAAAGAAGCCAGACATAATTAAATCCCTTATGGTGTGGATGTTAAAAAACATACGTCTTTCAAATGGCAAACCATCTGTTCCAGCACGTGCTGTTGTGAGTCCCACGCTCTCCTTGCACGCAGGTCAGCTCCTGTGAAAGCCCATTAATGAACCGGGGAGACCGAGGCGCTCATACACTATTTACCAAACTACTGCCTCACAGCTCCAGCTCGAGATGTGCTTTGCCAACAAGACGAGAGAGTCAGAGTGAACGTTAAGGACAAGCAGTTCATGTGATGTAGCCTCAGGCACTCTGCTGTTTAGTACCTTGACTTAAAAACAACAACAACAACAACACAAATATATCCAGTATCTAATACGGAGCTAGAAAAGCTACCTCACTATTGTTCATCATCATCAAAACAAGACAGATGTAAGCACGATTTTACAAATAACACAACAGCAAATCACCATTAATTATTTCTAGTTGTGATTAATTAGTATAATAATGAGCACATAATCAAGTGACACCAGCTGACTGATCTGATACATACAGCCTAGTCACAAAGCAGAGAGTTACTGACACGGAAGTCAGACGCCGCAGTCATTTACAGCAACCTTCCCCCTGAGGATCTATTGCAGCCCTGAGGTAAAAACATTCCCTTTTCCTTCACTTTCCCCGTCTGACCCACACCGCTATCCCATCCACCGTCCACCGTTCATCGTCCACCAGACATGAGACACTCAATGCACAGCCATCAATGACCGGCTATGCATGTCATCTCTTTCCGAATAATTTACCAGCAGCAATTAGCCTGACTGCCGTTGTCATCTCTGAGCTCTGTGATGTCTGCGGCAAGTCGAGTTAATGTATTAAAGAGACTAACAGTCTGCATTAAAATATATATGCATCACTGGTGATTACCCCTAGCCGATTTCAAATGAAAACAACATTCGCCTGACAAATTAGAAACAAACCTGTTTGACAGCTCCCCGTTAGCTAAGAACAAATGTGAGACATCGTAAATTGTTTGACACACTTTCATAAAAGCAAGTGAAGGCAACCCATCCTTTAGCATGCGGTAATGGCCCCTCGTTGTTAGATTCAATGGAAAAGGCTATTCATACTGTTGTGTGATTGAAAAGAAAATTGAATCCTTTTGATGTTATAAATGTGTCTATTACTGCATTTGCACACAAAATTTCTATGGAAATTATAGAGAAAAGAGTGAATCTCTGAAGGAAATGCTTAGGAATGACATATTGAATTCTATTCCAGTCTGAATATCAATATTCTGTATGCCCACCAGAATAACTCCAAAACCATATGATTTTTCACTGTGATGTCAAGAGTGGATAGGCTGAAAGAGCAAAATTGCAATACTATACATGAAAAAGGTTAATGCATAGATATTTCCTTTTGCTGTGATGAACAGCCTTCACCATTTACCTTAAAGTTATGGGCAAGTCACTCTACAGCCTTTCTCTGGGTCCTACTGCAATCATTTTCTGCCCTACTTCACAACAAATGGAACCAGACACTAGATAGACTACTGTACGGTATTGTACACTGCATCCTAATTAAAAGAGACTATGATGATGATTATTAACACAGTACAGAGGTCTAACATTTACATGAAAATACAAAAACCCACCATATATGGATGCAAAAGAAGTCTGAGGGTGTTAGCTATTTACAAGCCAGAGTAATAAGGCATATAGGGAGTTCACATTAGATATGAGATATATGGAGAAGCTATGATTAACATCCACTGCAGAAGCACATACCAATCCCTTGAGGCTAGTAGAGCTACAAACAGATATACAAAACATGCCATGTTTTAAACAGTGAATGAGTGACAAACAGATAACATATTCAACCCCCCACCCCCCAAATTAGAAAACACCCAACATGCAACTCCTTGTGTTTATGTGGGTTCACCATGAAATGCACCTCACAACTGAGTGAACTCAAGATGCACAAAACCAAAGCCTTATTTGATTATCTTAATGAACGTACTCAGAGCTGTTCATCTGTGATTCCATTTGAAGTTTCAAGACGGCGTTAAGGCATTCTGAAGTACAGTACCATCACGCCTCAGCCATAATCACGGACATATTCAAATGAAACAAATCGTCAATCGCACAAGCAAGCAAGCAACTATGAGCGTGTGAAGCAAGGCGTGCTTGCAGTCCCCCCACAAAGTGTCAGCGGTTAACAGATCGGCATGTCTGATGTGGCACACAAAAGGTATAATAATTGCTTCGATTCAAAGCCGGGCACATTATAATTCATCATTTGCACCACAGATCAAAAAAGATGAGTTTGCATTATGCTCATGTGCATTGGCTTTGGGAGGCAGAATTTGCTGGGCATGTTCAGTAAATAAAATAAGGGGGAAAAAAAAAAAAACAGATGGCAACCCATTTTTATACTCTCATTACTAAAGAAGATGCGCAAAAGTTTCCAGCCCACGGAACATTAAAACCAAAACATCAGAAAGATTAAAAACAAATCATTCTGAGCGCCGGGAGAGGGGGACGTGAGGAATATGAGCACTAATGAATAATTTCAGCACCCCCCCCCCCCCCTCCCTCCCCACACCCCTGTAATCCTGACAATTTGATCATTTGCTATTGCATCTGATGAAAATGCCTACAACTCCCCCCTCCATCACCGCCACAAGCACCCACCCACCCTCAACCGTAAATGGGGAAATTAAGCGTCTGATCCAGACTCTCTCTTTCTCTCTCTCTCTCTCTCTCTTTCTCTCTCTCTCTCTCTCTCTCTCTCCCTCTCTCTGCTGGCATCTCTGATAAATGGCAGGGGCAAGTGGTGGCTGCCTGTCTCACTCCATCCCTCTATCACTTGGTCTCTTTTCGCAAGGGTGAGAAAAAGAAAAGTGACACAACGAAGCACTGTTAAGACGTGGGGTGGGATGGGGGAGTTTGAGGGGGGTTTGAATGGGAGGGGGGGGATGCATGACCCAGACATGGGAGGAAGTTCATTAGCATGTGATTAGCGGCGGGGTGATTGAGTGGCTGTGTCCTGTCACTGTACAGCTGATGCCATTTGAGGAGGGTGCAGGTGTCAGAGTAACCCAGGCCTGTGAACACAACTTTCATACCCTCACTCTCCATCTCTCTCTCTCTCTCGCTCTCTCTCTCTCTCTCTCTCTCTCTCTCATGTCACATTTGCATCTGCCTTTTCCACATCATCACACCGATCATCACAAACTCCATTCTTCATTTGCAGTTATGCCAGCGCCAGAGTGAGGAGCCAGTAATGCTGTCTGGAGCCGTTGCAAATTGGGGCTCCTCGTGCTGCGTGTTCAGACTGGTACCATAATGTAGGAGACATGAAGAATAAGGGCTTTGAGGTGCGCAATCAGCTACACTAAGCCATGGCCCAACATCACTCTTGTCAGAGCTTCAGCATTTATTTCTACTGCTTTCCACAGGAGAGAATGTTATACTCAAAAAAGCTTGTTCGAGTCGATTTTTAAAGTTCACCACAAAGCATCTTTTCTCTGCAGATGTTTTGCCTGGATGTTCTTGTAAGGACAACCGCAGCAGCAGTGAGGTTAATACAAACAGCAGATGTAGCCACGAATCTCTACAAGTTCAGGGGCACTTGGCCTTCCTGCAGCTACTGTATACGGGCTCCGCACTGGTCGAGCTTGCTGAATGGTGTGGGTGATGTCTGTCTGAAAAATACAATCCAATAAAGTTCTGTGGCGGAGACGCTGCGAAGCTGACCTCATTAGTTTTCATCCTGCTTGTGAGAGGCGTAGTCAGACAGCCATGGTCAGACGGCCGGCCATAATGGCTGCCTTGGTCCGGCTAATGGCAAGAGCAGAGACTCAGGGCTTGGACTGAGAGGGAGCTAAACTAAGCAGAGACATCTGGTCCAGCACACACACACACACACACACATACACCAAACCTCTGCACAAGTGCCTCCTTAGTGTTTACAAAGCTCATTGCCCTTTATATGCAGCATCCAGTACATTTTGGGAAGCGGGCACTTAGGTCCCAGGAATAAGAGATGATTCTCAAGTAGATGTTGCCATGAAGGTGTGACCTCTCTCTTGAGGTGAACTGGTGGTGCAGCATAATATGCTTCACGACAAGAGTAACAGAAATGAAATATATATTTGTTGTGTCATCATTCACATGGGGTAATCTCTAAAAGCAAATCAAGAATTACTCAGAAAAGCAAGAAAAGCACAATGTCTGTGATGTACTTTTGCGCATACTATATGTCAGCCTGCATATGTAAATATGCATTTGCTTTCACATACTCACTCACTCACACCCACACACACACACACACACACATACAAACATGCACAAAGACAGCACAAACTGAACAAGGTCTGTCAAGCAGGGTAATTACACATTCATCACCTCCAAGACACAGTGCAGCGATTGGATGCCCTCAGCAAAATGATGGGTGTCAGTCTAGTATTAAGCATTTCATTAGAAGAGAGTGATTATGTTAAATGAATCAACGCCGAAGCCGACACCTTGGCCGTGAAACTGCAGAAACATTTAGAATGCATTTCCATCTCACATTAAGAACAGGGGGTGGGTGGATACAAGTGTGTGTGTGTGTGTGTGTGCGCGTTGTGTAGAGGGGTGGTAGGTGGATGGGGTGTGGGGGTGGGGGGGTTATGCAAGGTTGGATGCACAAAGAAACTGATTATCAAGTTTTTAATCCAATTAATTTCTTGGCGCAACAGAATGCTGAATTCATCAACCAGGGTCCCACCCGGCTTACTGTGTGGATCCAACTGTGTGTGAGCACTCTGATTAAGTTAAATTGAGACACAATATAATAAATATAAATTGACTCGGGAGACAAGGCAGGGTTCATTTCGCATGATGTTATTCTTCAGAGCAACAGCCTGTTTGTATTAATGACAGCACACTGGTAAACAGTTCTAGGGATTTGTCTGATGCCTTTGCCCACTGAGTTGTGCGATACGATGTCACAATTCCATGATTAAAATGCTCTTCAATGCTACAAAAGCGCCCTCTCTGTGAGGATAACTTGCGACGATATTGGGGCCACCCGAATGTAACAAATTAAACAGAGGGAAATATCTAAATGTCTCTGTTCCCATGTGTTCATGTTCAAATAAACTGATGGCACAATAATTTAATCATATGCCAGCTGGAATATTGCTAAATTGATTTTAGTTAAATTGACACAGAATACCAAATGAGCCAACCAACCAACTTAAATGAAAACGAGCTGGGATAGATGAATTGCAACTGAAATACAAAGATTAGCATTTATTTATATATTTACTTTGACAAACAGGTGATATATCATTCAGCTTTGCTTGCTTTTCCCCACACTTAAGAAAACCATAAACTATAAACTACAAAAATAAGTTGTTGTTTATGGTGTTTACCCATCCAAATAACCCTGCTCTCACACAAGTGACACCACGACATTCAAAAACATTCTCATTTTCATTAATTCGCTGTATTCTGTGTGCTGATGTCTGAAAAAATAAAATAAAAACTAATTTACATGAAGTATCTTGTCTTTTTCTTCAACTTGTCTTCCGCTGAGCTGTGGGAGGCTCTAAGATTTGACAGGAGGTAGTTGAGAAGGAGACTATTGTGACATCCTCTGCATCTCCATCGCGGAGGTCAACCTAATTTTACGTTCGGCAGAAAAACAAACCTGACCCCTCTGCAGTTCATACAATTCCGCATTGATTTTCTATAGAGAGAACGAGGGCTTAATAAATTTAGCAACAGTATCGCGACCAGGTGGTCAATCATTGTCCCATTTTCAAAGGGCCTGATGAGTGCAGCGTTACAGCAGAGGAAAAATAGACCATTGTTCTGCCTAATTACAGCATGTCAGTGACAAGAACATATTTGCATTTTAAACAAGCACTTAATCTGATTGGGGAACAATTGCTATAAATTTCATTAAATATGCACTATGCGGAGGGCAGTGTGGTTCCTCACTCCGACTGAAGCAGCGTTATTTTTGTATCTCTCCAGCAGATAAACTAGCCAAGGCCTTGCCAGCTCACAGCCAGCCGTATTATTCATCTTCAAGTTATTCTTACATGTATGTTTATTTTTTATTTTTTTGTTGCCCTGCATAGTTTCTTGATTCATTCTCCTTATCAATGATTAATTTCTTCTCTGCTCGTCTTCAAGGTCCTTCTCTCTTTTTTTTCTACAAGTTCACTCAGGACATTGAGAGTCTGAAGAGAGGAAGGGAGACAGAGGGAAGAAGAAATGAAACCAGACGCCCAAATCAAATCTGTGCCCTAACAGTTTACGACTGCTTTCTTACAATTTCCTGCAGTCAATTTAAAGTGGGCTTTGCCGCTTCCTGCATATCTAAAAACCTCCTCAGTGTCTTTATCTACAATTCCACTTATTTACAGATCACTGGAGAAACATCTGCTCCTACACTCGCCCCGAATCTATGAAGTGATGTTTTGCAATATACCATTTAATTTTTAATGCCGATATTCAGTTCTCCTTCAAAACACAAGAACTTTCGTCGAGAGGCGCCTTTTGATGACAACCACACAGGCTCCAATAGGCTGAAAAAATATGGAATTAGTGGAGATAAACAGAACGATAGCAAGCAAACAAGCACTGCGTAAACATTTGGGATCTGTACAATGCAAATAAACATATTGCATGTGGTGCCAAAGAGACCCATGGGAGATGAGATGAGAAAAAAACATCTATTATCACCTGGTTAAAAGCTGAAAAATGTTTCTACATGCTTCGTCATTTGAAGTATTGATGAGGAAGATAGAGTAGCTATTGAAAGTAGAATGGCATTAACACCACATCGGACTACAAGTGATATCCTCTCACTCTTTGTCTGTGGTGTATGCACTGATTGGCAGATATAGTGTGCAGAGAACAATATGCTTAAATGTAAAGGATTACATGGCCAATTTAAGCATCATATGCATCTTACACTGCCCCCCAAGTGCCCTCTACACACACACACACACACACACACACACACACACACACACACACACACACACACACACACACACACACACACACACACACACACACACACACACACACACACACACACACACACACACACACACACACACACACACACACACACACACACACACACACAGTCCAGCCAGAATCTCAGCACCTGTCCAACAAAGGGAAATGTTTTGAAATGAGCATTCACACACAATTACACTGGAGAGGAGCGCTGCCATTGTTACCCGGCAGTTCTTCCTTTACCCCGTCAGATGAGAGCAAGTTGTCATGCACCTGCATCTGCTCATTCAGAGTGCAAGATGGGCTGGCTCACTGCCAACACAACCCACTTCAGGCCCAGCCAAATGCAGCAGCACATATTGATTTGCCGTACAGCATAATAGGCCATCAGTCTAATTATTACTGAGAGGACATTGTTCTGGATTCTTCTTCTTCTACCTTCCTGGAGAAATGCAGAGGCAAGGAAGAATGACTCATAATGCAATGGATTTGCATAAATTCAATACAATGCCCTACGCTGTGGATTGTGCACCTCAGTCCGGTAGTTTTTCCACTCTCTCTTTCTCTTTCTTTGTGTGTGTGTGTGTGTGTGTGTGTGTGTGTGTGTGTGTTTGTGTGTGCTTGAACGTCTGTACTGTATGCATGTTTGTGAGTCGTCCTGAATGATAAACATCTCCCCTCTGCCCTCTGTGATCAACACTTGTGAGGATCAGCAGCCTGATATTTGAGCTCCTCTGTGTCTGTGTCCAAATGATTTATACAGTACATTGTGAAACCTGGCAGGCACTTCAGAGGGAGTAGAGAAGTAGCTTCCTCAGTCTTTGGATGGACTTTAGGTGGAGCTCATCAAAGACTACTGAGGATGAATAAAAGAATGTACCACTAAGCTCCATCCTCGGTTTTCCCTCAAAGTATGAGCCAGATTGTATGTGTGTGTGTGTATGTGTATGTGTATGTGTGTGTGTGTGTGTGTGTGTGTGTGTGTGTGTGTGTGTGTGATTTTAAAAATATATATTTGCGAATATATCTGCCTTACAGGAGGTATCTCTGTAGAGTTTTCACTCCTACAGTAATTGCGCAACATATAGTCAAAGACAATACTGTCAATGTATGAAAACTATACATCTGAACTCTGAATCCGCAGGCAAACTTGTGACTTCAAAAGACAGATCCTACATAATGTGCATGTCATATGTTTACCTCCCCCAACCATGTAGATATAGGCCGCACATAATCCCCATACCATATTCGATCAAAACACATGCAGTGGATAAAGCTATGTGGCCTTGCTCTGCTGGGGGGCGCAGCGATAAAGCCTGGCACAGGCCAGTGGAGGCTAGCGAGGCCAGGGAGGAGAACAGACGTCCTGCTGGAGGTGTAGTACTTCCAGCCCAACCCCCCCCCCCCCCCCAGGAGACCATGGCAGAAATATGGCTAAGCACCAGACAGGCTTATGGGAAAACGGCGGAAGCCACGAGACGAGCGACGAGCGACGAGCGCAGAACAAACTGTCAAGCTGTGCGCCCATCTTTCAGGGCATTTTGGACATGTTGGTGGTTAGGATCAGACATTCGTCACTGCCTTGTTTTTTTGTGCTTGTGTTCGCAGGCAGGTTAGGGTGCGTTAGCTTGGGTCAGGTTAAGACGAATAAGTTAGGGTGAGGTCACTGGTGCGATCTATGAGAAAACCCGTGGCCAGCGCTTCCCAGTGGCTGAGATATGAGTGCGGGGCAAGTACACATGTCCAAGAGTCAGTGGTCAAGCCCTGCACACCATGTTTCACTGAATCGGGGCTCTCAGCGCCGGGCACTGAGGAATGCATGGGACTGTTTGTGTTGGAGCCGTCTGAATGCAGTCTTAAGCCCATTTCCTCGTACCCGACATGGCGATGGAGCTCGCCCACCCAACACAACGCTGTTTCTTTCAGACGGCGTCTCAGCAAAAACTTCTGCTGCTGAGAGGGATCATAAAGCGCTATTCAAACATATCTAACCCCTCTAAACAAGTCTCCTCTTATTATTTCCACTGTAGGCTTGAAAAAAAAAAATCCCTGAAGGAATACTGTACTATCTTTCAAGGGAGAATGCTGCTGGCATTTTAACGGAAACAAGTTTATAAATATAAGCTAGCTGCAGACAGACATCTTTAGGCGAGACTCTTTTATGGAAGCATTAAAAAGGGCCTCTTCTGTCACAATGAGACGAACATAGCAAACTCATATCAGCTGTCTGAGAGGTTTTTTGACAAACACACATACACACACACACACACACACACACACACACACACGCACACGGCTCTTTCTGAAGCTCCCGAGAAGAGGCTGAGCAAAGCATCTGTGGAGGGTTCTGTTGGAGCACAAGCTATCGAGGGCAGCGCTGCCCATTCTAAGGCCGGCGGCGACAACGCGGGGACATTCGGCGTCCCCCAGCAAATTTGCAGCTCTGAAGAGGTGACAGCTTTATTCATGTGGGCAAACAGTGGGGTAATCTCCCCGAGAAATGGGCTTTGTGTTCGCGGGGGTCCCAGCAGAGTGTCCCCGGGATCTTTCAATCTGAGATGCCGGCCTTGTGAACAGAAAGCACACACAGAGGCAAAGGAGGGCCAATTCCCAGCCTCCCTGCCCCCCAGTAGTCCTCCACAAGCCAGCGCTCCACTCTACACTGCACACCCCCACTCTCTGCTTTCTTTGGCATGCCCGCACATCCACGACAACTCCAGCAATGAACTTGCTATATAGACACACACACTCACACACACACACACACACACAAAATGAGATAGTTTACTGCAGCCAGGCAGGTTAAACCCAGCAAAATGGGTGAAAATGGAGACACAGAAAGCTTTGACGTGGACACAGACATGGCACAAAGAGGGTATTGTTCAATATTACATTAAAATGTTTTTTACAAGCAGTTGGAAGTGGTCCATGTTGAGCAAATGTGTACAGAATAGGAGTGCTGTGATATTTGATCACACACAAAAAGGCTTTTGTAATGCCTATATAGCAGATGTTTCCATCTGAAATGACACAGCGTAGGGAAGGGTATTTTTTTATCGGTGTTGTACCCAAGAACTGGATGTTAGAACTCCGTTATACCAGTGAAGATGTGAATGGCCCCTTATGAGAAATGTCACTAATCTCCAGATTTGCGAGATACTGAAACCAAAAGTTCTGGTATGATTGATAATGTTTTTCAACAGCTCTCAGAGTAAATAATACTGTAGGTATTAGTATCAGAAGATCTGAGTCTGATGATTTTGGAGTTGTCACTAGTACTATTTGCACCACATTCTGCTTAAAGTTAAATGTTCATGTCAGACAAGCTTAAAGAGCACACAGTACAGCCATGAGCCACTGTGAGGATCTACTGTAGGTTCCGCCCAGGAAAGGGCCGGAGCGGATGGGGACTGATTTGTCAGACGCACGAGCGAACGAGCGAGCAAGAGAGGGAGAAAGCGCGGGTGCGTCGGAGCACTTGAGCCCTGTCCAGCTGGATGAGAGAGCGCTTCTCATCAGCAGCTTTCAACCCAGGATGCTTCTCTATTTTTGCTCTTTGTTTGAGTCTCTCCAGAACCTCCCACCACTTCAGGCGCACTGACGCAGGGGTAGGTGTGCCAAGTGGTTTTCAATTCAAAATTACAGTCCTTTCTCTCTCGCTCTCCCTCTCTCTCTTTTTTTGTCTTTTCCACGTGTTATTGGAAAGAACGTGAAATTCATAATGCTGGAGCTTTAGCCGAACAGGATGTTCGGGGCAGCCGGCCAAAGTGTCCTCTTCTGTCTAAAATAATACAAAAAGGAAACAACAACAACACACTAAATTGTATTACAAGACACAATGCATCAATCAAGATTGCCTCAGTAATGACTGTGAGTGGATTAATAGGTGACAGCTAAAAGGCTATTGCTGGGATGAGACACACCTGATCCTGTACCTCCAGAGGAACCACAGAATAAATATTGGTGGTTGGTCTCGGAGTCTCTCACTACATCCTCTGAGGATAACATAATATACACTCATAAAAAATGACATGCGGTCACTGTTTATAATGCATCATCTGTCTCCTCACTGGAAAAAGGCCTTGGAAATATGGCGATCTCAGAAAAGTGAACTATCTAAAAAGAATGGCATTTTTTTTGCAAATTTGTTCAATGCCTTTCAGACAGATTAAAATGCACTTTTAATACACATACTTCTCAATCCAAAGTCAGTTGTTCCTCGTCAGGAAAATCAACTGCAGAATATGCAGCTTTTAATGTGTTCATTTAAGAGTGTATTTTTTGAAAATTGAGTCCGATTGGCTAAGTGTTCTGTGTTCTGGTGACAAATTAATTCCAAACATAATCAGGGCAGGACTTAAGTCATTGACATATGATTTATTCATATCATAAAGCATGCAGACCAAACAGGAAATGCCAAATACAAAATGTATTATTTGAGGTCAATAAATGAGGGGCTGGATTTCAAAAGTGCTGACCTGCATGACTGCAACGCTAACCATGTTTTCAAAGAGTGGCATTAAAATATACTACAGGCTTGCTGTTTACTTTGAGGCTGAAAGACAAAGTATGGCAGAATTAATTGCAGGCTCGCTCAAATGTCTATCACCAGAGAATCCTAATGCTTTTTGAAAAAATGAAAAACAGAATTCTAATGTCATCTGCATTAAAGATGTATGGTACAGACTACCACTAGACTCTTCCCTTAATGCATATAACATAATTAGACAGAGTAGGCGCAGTCCGACTGGATTTGCAGAAAACGTGTAGCCTCTGAAGTTTGTGGTTTCTATTGTAAGTCTACAAATGAGTAGTTCTTACTGCATGGGACAAAGGCTCAAGATCTACTCTGAAAAACATGTGCTTCCCTCTCATAATATGAAAGTCAACCTCCCTGCTCTTACAGGGTATCATTTGATGACTTCAAAACATTTCCTCTGTTATCAAGCGGCTTCAATCTACAGTATAATAATTAAGACTTTGTAGCAGTGAAAATGGGATTTTCCATGAAAGCCACAGCAAACACAGTTCCAACAAAAAGACTTCCTACCCATAATTTTTGTCAGCTTTGACTTTACGAGAGCCAGCTTGTTGTGAGGAGACGCGCCAACTTCAGATCTCAGTGCTAATTGTTTTCTAGCCTAGCTGAGGGAAAGCTGGGACACTGCTAATCTTCCACTATGCTATTCTGGCACAATGTGGCACACTGGTGGAGTATATGGCAATGGGTGTAAATATCTATTAATCACGGGGCGATCTGCAATTAGAACAGTGCTGCAGAGGGCCTTTGAAAATGTTCCAATTTAGATGTTTCATGTTTTACTTTCCGTGGTCCATTCCCACCCACACTGAGTGCTGTCACACAATGTCAAGTTAAAATGGAAAGACACACAGTGATGCATCACAGCTTACTGACATTGTGCATGGATCTCAGATTTGATTGAATGTCCCTAGTGTTGTTTGCAGCCCAGCAGGATAACTATTGAGGTGCAGCATGTCTCTCTCTCCACTCAGCCTCCGTCGGCGAGCGCGCTTGTCTGTAATTTCCTTTCCGAGGCTCTCGCGTGGCTGTGACAGTCCCTAATCGCACCTCTTCTGTTGCTGAGAACAGCGGGCCCGGCGGCCCACCACAAACACCCATCAGTCACCGCCAATCTGCAGCCCCCCACCCCCCAATCCGCTTGATGTCAGCCGGAGCATGTAGACAACAGGTCGTGACACACATGCGAGAAACAGACCCTCTGCCGGCGGCATAAATCCTGCTGGCGGTCTCCCACCTCCTTGGATCCCTTCTTTACAATAACACCATTCAAACAAACCCACAAGCCTTTTCATCCCCTCCCTGTTCAAAGGCCTTGATCAATATAGCATGTTCCACGTACGGCTACCACAAAGGCAGAAATACTGTATATGTAAACTTTTGTTTTACACGCAGTGTCTTTGGAATCAACTTCAAATGGAGGATACTTCAAACACAGGAGCCAGAGCACTTTGATCTGCCTCTGAATGCAATAAAGTTATGTTGCATTAAATTTTAAAAACGGGACTGGAAGAAGAGAAAAAAAAAACAGGAGACTGGTGAGAAACCTGGTATTGAAGTAAAAGTTGTACTCCTCCAGCAGACAAGATAAGCTTCATTAAAGCACAATGTGTCTTTAGAAGCCAAACAATCGATCGCTGGCATAGACAGAAAACCTCAATGGATCAGGCTATGGATTTGAATAAACAGCTCACCAACACAGGGGTCCTTGAGTCTTAGAGAAAACAAGACAGAATCAAATAACTCAAATCTGACAAACCACGAAAATGGTATTCTGGTCCAACAATGTAATGCCAGATCATATGACATGTACATTTGACTATATTTTTCCCCCCCTTGTTCTGACATGTTCCTTTGTGTGGCTATACTTCACATTACAAATGACTTCAGCCCCCATCTGGACAATTTATGTGGTTATGTTGGGTTTTAGACAATTAATCTCATCTGTTTCCCAGCATGTCTGTGTGGAGACCCGCGAGCTGCCCACCAGCATCATGGCGCTTTGAGACATGACAGTTTGGGGACAAATACAGTGATTTATCAGTAGGGTGTTTTTAACCTTCACAAATCAAAAACACAACATAGTACAGTGACAATGCAACAATGAGCAATGTCAGAAACAAATCCATATGTCCATGAGTGCTGCTGTTGGAACCCCAAATAAAGTCAGCTTTCAATGGAGGACATGGAAAATCGAAACTATTTGGACAAATTGAGCTATGAATTAGTGAAATTTGCCAATGACTATATACAACATCTTCAAGGGACAACTACAATGACCTGAAACTATTTTGCAGAATTATCTCAAGTGCTTTGCAAGAGTTTTTTTCCCCCTTCTTTTTTGTGCACGTTATTGTCATTCGCCAAGCGCCGAAACCCCGAGCACCACTGCAGTGCACAAGTACAGCTGTTAACAGATTAGAGAGTCCTTGCAATTGGAGGTAGGTCTGTATTAGCGGTGGGGATCTTCTTCCATTAGTGGATGATAAAATAATGATAAGCTGGTGAATTTTTACTGTGACATTACAGAGGAGGAAGCCCATGACCCACTTAAAGCTTTCACATCCCATACGGATCTACCCTTTGATAGGCATTTCAATGCAGACACTATTTGACAGTCACTTTTGGGTATTAAAATATGCCTCTCCATCACTTTTTTTCTCCCTCCCCATATATGTAGGATAAATGGGGGGGGACATGCAGATGTGCGGTCTAAGGTGAATGTGACTGAGTGATGCCTCCTATAATCTCTTGGACATGTTATTCTAGGGGAGCATATGAGGGCTGTCTTATGAAACATTTATGGGAGGAAGAGGGGCTTGGGGCCAGCAGAAAGAAAGAAAGAGAAAAGATTGATAGAGAGAAGGAAAGAAGGAAGGAAGGAGGGAAAGAAAAAGGGATGAGTGGAAAGGCTGCTAGAAGGAAGGAACGGTAGAATTAGGAATGAGAGAGTGCATACGTATAGATAAATACATTAATAAGAAATTGCCAGCGAATGAGCAGTCATGGAGAGGCAGCTCAAGCATGTTATGATATAGAAAATCATATACCGCATGCGAGGGCAATATGTGCAGACATGGTGGCTTTCTGAGTTGAAGCCAGGGAAAATGAAACGCCTTGAGTGACGTCCAGAAGACCGCACACTGTTAAGATTGTGCCTGTGTGTAGCGTTTGATTGTCTATCAGACAGGTGGATGGTTAGGCCATAAGTGCAAGCCAGGTTAAATATCACACCAATTACACTGGCGCTCTCAAACACACGTGCAAATGCATGTACAAACACAGGTTCATGGACATCGACACACACACACACACGCACACACACACTGACACACAGACTTTTTTTGCTTGCCAAAAGCATTAAACATGCTTTGAAAGCTTAGGGAAGCTTTGAGAGTGATCACTCCTAACACAAAGCCCTGAGGGTGAGATCTCACACAAAGCCTCTAATCTGCCTCTGCGTTCCTGCACATCCCCATACTTCCCGCGCACACACACGCGCACACACACACACACACACACACACACACACACACACACACACACACACACACACAGACACACACGCACACACACACAGACACACACACACACACACACACACACACACACACACACACACACAACACACACACACACACACACACACACCGCCCAGGAGCTTCAGCCCTCTTGGTCCCACCCATGATTAGACGCGACCTTTTCACATGTCATTTCACACAGCATTCGCCACAAGCCACAAGCCCGCGATCTTATGGGCCGCGATGTTTGCATTGCGCCGCACATACTGATTAGCTTAATTGTCCTTCCAAGCTTCCCAAGGCCTGAGCACTGTAGCCGCTGTAATGCATATTGGCTGTGATAGGAGGATTGGGGCGAGGAGGAAGGGAGAATTTGAGGTCACGCTGAAAGCCAAGTTATTGTAATGGGGATTTAAGGCGGGTCAAAACATTTGACAAATGAGATCTAATCATGTCTTACTGTAAGAGAGGGGGGGAAAAACCTCAAGGGGCAGTGCTTATGAATTTGCGTGCATTAAATGCAATTTGGACTGTTTTCTTATCTCTCGTTATGACATCCATCCTTGGTGATGTTGGGATCTGTCCAGCACAGAGGAGGATGGAGTGTGTCGTAGGGACCATGGGAACAAGCCCTTGCGCTGTTTGTCTGTCTGACAGACAGACATTGGCCCGGTCACTGAAAAAAAAAGAAGAAGAAAAAAAAAACTTGCTCCTCTTTCTCTCTCTCCCTGCACTGCCTTAAAGTCTGTTCCTATCCGTCTCTCTCCCTCTCACCAACTTAAGTTCTGCCCCCCCCCCACCCCGTCTCTCTCTCTCTCTCTGTCTCTATCAGTCTCTCTCTCATTCTCCTTCTCTCACTGTCTGTCTCTCTCTCTCTCTCTCTCTCTCTCTCTCTCCCACAGCAGTGAAATCTGTCCCTTTCTCTCTCTGTCTGGGGCCTGTGGCTGGTGTCCGGGGGCTGATATAGACCAGGAGCTGGTGTGAGCGCTCTGCAGACTCAGCTCTCTTGAGGGGAGGCAGAGAAGGGGTGGTGGGCTGGGGGCAGCCTCTCTCCAGACAAGGTCAGATCTGGCTCTGGTCATTATCCTCGCACCATGCCAAAGACCGGATTCACATGCAATAACTATTACAGCCCTGGCACACAGGCCAATTGCAGGCAGCAAAGGGCAAACGGCATGGGGACCCTGGCAAGAGGGCAGGGAGCGCTTAGGGAAAGGCAGGTTCGCTGAGGTCAGTCTTGACACAATAACAAATGTGACTCGTTTGCATTCAATGTCATCAATGACAGAGTCAAACGTGGAGAAAGAAACAGAGAGAGAGAGAGAGAGAGAGAGAGAGAGAGAGAGAGAGAAAGAGAAGAGGGTGAACAGAGAAGGAAGGAGCTGAGAGGGTAAAAATGATGCTGAATGAATTTAAAACACACTTAGACACTATATGTTTTATGTATTAGAAGTATTTAAAATCACACTCAGACATTAAAACTAATTATCGGGTGGCATCTTCATGTTTAAAAAGTTCAAAAGCTCACACCACCCAGAAAGTGAACCTGTCACAAGTGAAAGGCCTGCCACCCCCCACCCCCCCTCTCCCTCTCTCCCCCTCATGTGTGATCACACAGATCAGACAGTAAGAAGAGTGTGACCAGGCCATCCTTCATTTCACTCAAACCCTCTCACTCCGAGGAAAAGCCTTGACAACACACAAACACACATGCGCACACACACACACACACACACACACACACACACCATAGAGCAGCAGGTCTTCTCAGATGATCTGTGTCTGTAGCCTGGAGCTGTGAGAGGACTGGGGGAGGTGGGTGCGGAGGTGTTTGAGTTTAACCTGCCCCATCTGGCTGCTACCAGAGAGAGAGAGAGAGAGAGAGAGCGAGAGAGAGAGGGAGAGGGAGAGAGAGAGAGAGAGAGAGAGAGAGAGAGAGAGAGAGAGAGAGAGAGAGAGAGAGAGAGAGAGAGAGAGAGAGAGAGAGAGAGAGAGAGAGAGAGAGAGAGAGTTCACCAGGAGCTCGCTAAGCAGCAAGCAGGCCAACCTCATATATAAACAACCCAAATGACACATCTATCATTTTGGGAAGAGACAACAAACATTGAGGTCCACAGCTCTTCACAGTATGTGGACAGACTCTGACCAGCCACACACACACACACACACACACACACACACACACACACACACACACAAGCCTCTTCAGATTAATCTAACAGGCTCTACTTAACCTACTCAAAATAAAAGAGAAAAAAACAGTATGCCGAAATATTATGTGAAACTGTGTCTAACAGTAGCACAGGCATTATTGTGAATCTGTGAAGTGCATTGTCTGTGTTTTCGATGGCATGTGTTTTTTTTTCCTCACAGGTGATCAGCACAAATATCTCCCGGCACTATCATGAGGGGCTCCTCGACCAGCTCTTTCTCTCTCTCTCGCTCTCCCACTTGGCCGCCCCTGTCTGGCCACACAGGGGTGATCAGCTGGGAGGAAATCAAGCCTCACTCCAAATTTCCTCTTGACTGATTAAGATAAACTGCTTTTCAGCCATGGTTACCCCCAACCAATCAATTAAAGCAATCAATTAGAGGCCTGCCGGCTGCGCCTTTGGTAATTGAGGGTTGAATAAACATGGGGGTGCTGAAACAGAGGATGAAGCTATGACAAAAGGCATAACCGCCAGGACCCTCTCCAACGGAAAAAAAAAATTGGTCCTCTCTGGAAATAAGCTGGTATTGTAAAACATCATCGACACAGGGGCTGGTCCTGCCTTCCTTCGCCGAACCTTGCTGGGTGTTCCTAGGTTTCCTGCTGCCTGAAATGGTGCCCCAGGAAGTTAAATATTAAATATCGGTGCCAGGCCTTTCCAACTGGGCCACGGCCATGGGTTTTTCAAAAATGCCTGTATTATTCAAAAACGACGGCGGGTGCCAGCCGAGCCCACTGTGAAAACACGGCATACGGCAGCGGCAAGAAGAGGCTCTTTGGGAAGCTGAGCCTGGCATCCAACCCTGGTCTCCCAGTGGAGGTGTGTGCTCACTCGCCCAGCCACCCCGTCCAGTGACAAGCCCTGTGCATTCAGACTGGGTTGCAGGCATCCACAAAGGTCAGAAAAACACTAGCGATACTGTGCACCGAGGAGCATGGTGATGTTTTTCGGAAGATACAGTAGCTTGTGTTTACAGACACAGTGGCTCATGTGTTTTACACAGATCGCATGGTTTAATACGCCTTCCGTGTGTCACATTTACAGTTCTTAAACTTTAATTCCCCACTTTGAAAAAAAAAGTGCTCTATTCCTCTGAAAACATGTCTGTTTGGCAAAAACTAGTGGAAAGTGGAGGACGTCCCAGGAAGCTGCTGATATCACCACGACCAACACCCCTTTACGTTTGTCTTTTTATGGCAGTCTTTTAGCTTTTTACTGCAAGGTTTTACTTGCTGGCAGACTTTTAAAGACAGGGGCTGTGCGTTTGGTTTGAATTAGTTAGCTTTTGTTGAGGTTCGATGATTGTAACTCCTATGGGTTTTCCAGGTTGGTGGTGGGCAAATAAAAGAATATGAAATGGAATCCCCCTGCTTCCTTAGTGACTACCCGGCTTTATGAAGTGATCCGCCAAGAACGTGCCCGACATTGGGGGAGGGGGTGGAGCAGAGGAGGGGGTGGAAATTGAAGACAGAAGGTGGCGTGATGGCTCCTCGTTTATGCGTTGGGGATTCGCGTGACCCCTCTTCATCAGAAGGTCAGCCTTTTACATGCCTGCACTGTTGGGGTGAGGATCTGAGCCGAGCCTTTTTCCTAAAGGGTGCTTCCGTGTGTTGATCAGTCTCAGCGGGAGACTGGGCCCGAGACTGGGATATTCCTGCATATCCGTCATGTCTGTGTTTGAGTGTGTGTTTCTGTCTGTGTGTGCCTGTGTGTGTGTGTGTGTGTGTGTGTGTGTGTGTGTGTGTGTGTGTGTGTGTGTGTGTGTGTGTGTGTGTGTGTGAGTGAGTGTGCGTGTGTGTGTGTGTGTGTGTATGTGTGTGTGTGAGAGAGGGAGAGAGAGAGAGAGAGAGAGAGAGAGAGAGAGAGAGAGATGCCAAAGGTCTACTCATATTGTCTGTTCATTTGTGTTCATGTTTAAAGGTATAATCCACAACAACGATAAATAAAGGCACATGGACAAAATTAACCACATTATTTTGTGTACACGGGCTAACAACTATACACATAGATATATTTTAGTACAGTGTTTATATTCTAGGAGGTTACAGCAAACACAGCACAATGGCTTTTCTTACAGAACTCTCCTCAGGGAGCACCGTGCCTTTAGCTGAGAAATTATACGGCAGGAAGTCAAAACAAAGCTAGCAGAGTGCTGCCTGGTTTGCCCTCGCTCATTATCTACTGGGCATATAACATAATTTAACATTTCCTTTGTGTTCAGGGACACAGTAGCAATTAGCTAACAAGTGGGTCATCCATTTAACCGGCCCAGGGCCCAGGGAGAGCTATAGGCCTCCAGGGCAACACTCAACATTTCTGTGTAATAGACCAGCTTAGAGAAAGGGTCCATTTGTAAACATTTAGAAAATCACTTAAACCTGCCCGGCACACCATGGTTTATTAATTCAGTCATTCCTTACAAAAGAAAGCACCAAGCTATTTTGAGTGGCTTTCCAGCTGCTAAAATGGCACTGACTGTATTGTTTGTTTCCCAATGATAGCTGCAATATTATCATCATAATGTCAGTGACTGAAGCAGAGGGCAAGCACTTGTGCTGAAACTTGAGGCAAGCCTCTGTGGGACAAGGAGGAGGGATCCACTGTTGTGTTTTGATACATAATGCATGTTTGTGTACGACTAACAAACACTACATGTGAATACAAGACACCCAATTTCAACCTTTAAACAATTTCTTGCCCACTCGCCTCACCCGGAGACGTCGATAATAAAAACATGTTGCTTTTCACAAGACCGAGGCGTGGACCGGACTGATACAATCCCTGCTCTGCCAGTTCAATACTATGGGGGCCAAACGGAGACATTATCAGCAAGGTCCGTATTGACCCCCCGGCCCTCCACTGTGATTTCTCGCTCTCCGACACAACACACTCCTGCACGCGCACAAAGAGTCACGCACTCCAAACACCACTCTTTGAAATAGTTTACTTCAACATAAATACTTAATGCCACGCTCCTCTTTTTTGATGAAATAATTCATCGAACACAGTAACATTTGTGATAACTAACTCTAGACGCATGGTTTGGGAGAAAAGCAGATTCAAGGCTGATCAATAAAGGCCTTGGGGGTTTATTTACTGTGTCCTGATCAAGGCTGTGAGATTAGTATAGGTACAGTGTAAATATGACTGCTCCCTCTCCACATACACTATGTCTTTGCAGCAGAGCCCGTCTCATTAATATGACTATGAAAACAGCCTTCGGGCACTGAGAATGCAGAGCAGGCCTTTATAAAGCTCAGTGGACACCAGGGCATATCAAAAGTCCAACAGCACAATGGCACAACAGTTTGTGCTTTTTTCTCCCTCTCTCCCTTGACCAGTGTTCCACTCGGTTTGTGAAGTGCCTGGCTGCACAAAAATCTATAATGCTAAAAATGAATGCATAATGCCACACAATAACGAAAGCAGTCATATTTGATCTGCTGGAAACATGAAACCCAATTATAACTAATTTATTGATGTCCAAGGTTCCATTCTTGAAATATTAAAAGGCACAACATACTTAGCTAGTAGGTGATGGAGTACAGGTGTAGATGAATTACGGACAGGCAAGTTTGAGGCAAAGATAAGAGTGTGAGACAGGCACAACCAAGACTGACACCGGACCTAAATATAAAAGAATTATCTTTATTTTTTAGACTAGGACTAGGAAATTGTTCCTTTCCTAGAAAAATCACCCAAAAATAATCCACTACAGTTTAATGGCAAAAAAATGTCGTCTTGCATAAAATTAAAAGAGCTAATAAAGACATCAGTCATTTTTATGATGCCACATCTTACAGGAATTGTTTTGAAGCAGTCCATGAATATTTGACTCAAAAGCAGCAATCTATGTTAAAAAGTTGCACACAAAAAAAGTGAATGCAGATCAAATTCTCTTTTTCCAAAGCTGTCAGTTGGTGAGTAATTATAATCGCCCTCTGTGTCACATCCAGAGAAGGGTGCCGATGCTATACACACTTATATTCATCCAGTAAAGCGCACCACACTAGAGCTGACATGTTTCTTCCACGCTGGGTCCCGAACTAGATTTTCACCTCTTCACTCAAATGGACAGGCAACACAAGTGTTATAAATTTGTGTTTTACATTCAGCGATAAATAAATAATTAAATAACAGACAGACAGACACAGGCCCTTCTTGTGAATGTCCAAAATAAAACTAGCTCCTTGTGACAAAAGAGTCACAACTGTTAAAGATGAGCTGCTGCATTAATTATCTAATGCTGACATTGTTTCACCCATACATTTTAGATCTCTGACAACTGCAAAGAATTTTTTAATTACATGCAAATATATTTAATGAGAGAACAAGACAGACAACCAGACTTACAGTTATGTTAGCAAGAAATCTGATTTAATTTACATGTATGCTAATATGTAGTTGCTATTTATTAAAAATCTTCTATATATCACTTTTAATTAGACATTTGTCTGAATGCATTTTTATGCAATGAAGATCTTAAATGCAAAGGTCTTCAAAGGTTTTCAGCTGATATGATCGCAAACTTAAAATGCTCCTGTAGACAAATCAGACATGTGCATGTCCTTTTCAAGATACTCACACCAAGTGTGCATATATTAAAATCATGTTTAGGTTTCACGACTGCTAATGGATACAAAAATCACACATCTTGATCGTGAGCTCCGAATAGATTGTGTGTCTGAGTATGGAGCAGCAGCAGTACTAGGATCTTCCAGTAGATGGCACTAGACTGTGGGGCTAACTGAACCTACTAGACAACCGCTGAAAACAGAGAAACGAAGAACTAGTGAAGAGAATGAAGACAAGCTGAGACGCTGAGAGAGGGATGAAGAGAGGGAAAAATGTAAAGAATTAAAAAATTTTAAGATATTATCAACTGAATACAGAAGAATTAATATACTGCTCTGAGTACACTAACTTGCCGTATTTATCTCAATGGCTCAAAGGTTGGTAAAAATCAAATATTATTGTTCTTCAACTGTTCAACTGTTTAATACAAAAATATATATACAAGCATGTCCCTGCAAGATAATATTACCAACGATGCAAATGAACAAAATGAAGTATAGTCTCTCATTCTCTAATCTGTGTGTGCGCATGTATGAGGGAGAAAGAGAGAAAAAAGTGTGTGCACAAGTGTTGGAGATAGTGTGAGAGTGAGAGAGAGAGTGAGAGTGAGAGAGAGAGGAAGAGAGAGAGAGAGAAGACAGAGAGACAGTTCAAGTGAGAATGCAGAAATCTCAAGCTAAGTGGACAACATAGTTTCTACCCCAACCTGTTGTAAACTCATTAACAGACAAGCACAAAGGAAGAATTATGACTCTGACATTTACAAAACTGCAATCACACAACCCCAGCCCATTCCTTATCCGTCAAAAGAAAAAACTTGTTGCGTTTCACCTCACCCATTTCCTTTCTCTAACGAACGAAAAAGCCGGCGTGCGGAGGAGAGGAGAGGAGGAATGCCTGAGTGTGGAGGGAGGAGAGGTGTGAGCAGGGCGTAGCTGCTGTCCTCCCTGCTATCTGCGCACGGAGCCGGGGGAGCCGCAGCTGCAGATAGCCCCCGCGGCCAGCACAAGCCTGCCTGCCTGGATCCCTGCCCTGTCTGTGGGCCCCAGAGGTGGGTTGGCCCCCTAACCGGCTCCAAGAGCGGGATGATGGAAAAAACAGATTATTCCTGTCAGAAAGTGTGGGGGGCAAACAATGCAGCCAGCCTCTTTGTTTCCGCCCACCACCACCACCACCTTTTTATTTCATTTTTTTTTTTCCAAAAGGAGCTTGTTCTTTGATAAGGCCCCCGGAAACGCTTAGCGAGACGCTGGTGGGAACCTATGGAAAAGAATACACTTTTCTATCAATTGTGTTGTTCTTATCCCCCAGAGAGACGGGCCGGGTGTGGGAATAGTGTGCGTTCAGTGTGCTGCGGCCTGGCGATAGCATTCACAGGCCAGCACAGAGAACAGTGTGCATTCAGCCCTCGGCTGCAACAGGCCTAACACCGGGGCATTGTGCACAGGGATGGACAATGTACACTATATTTGGTTTAGCCACAAAGAAACAAGGAGAGACTTGATAGTAGCAGTCTGGCAGGAGGGTTTACAGACTGACTGACTGACTGAGTGTGTATTTGTGTTTGTGTGTGTGTGTGTGTATGTGTGTGTGTGCTTGTAAGCTTACATGAATGTCCAAAATTGTGTATTTACTGAAATATGTGTGAGAGGATGTGTGCTGAAAATCCACAGGAACAGTATGTGAACATGTGTGTGTGTGTGAGCAATTTTGGTGTGTCTGCCTATGAATGTGCATGTTCATGTTTGTGTGGGTGTGTGTGTGTGTGTGCCAGTGTGTGTATGTATGTGTGTTGGTATGTGTGTGTGTGTGTGTGCCAGTCAACATGGCGCTATTTCAATAATATGAAATTTTATGACTTATGTGCTAATGGCAAAGCATGGTCTGCTCCAGCACCACACAGCCCTTTTCTCAACACAAATATTTCTGCTGATGCCCCTGGGTGCCGGTGCCAAGCACATTCCGCCTGGAATATTCAATTGCAAATGGCTCAGTAGGATGGAGCATGCAATGCTGATGTGGAAAAAAAAGAAAGAGGAAAAAAAAAAATCTAGGAAATCCCACAGAAGATCTATTAATGACAGGAAAGTGAGCTTTTAAATCTCTCACCTGGGCAGGAAATATCATTTTTAGACAGATTGTTTAGCAGTCATTATGGCATTATGGTGACGTTTGGCCAGTGCCAAATCCCCTCTAATATGCTTTGTTAGGATCAGGCACGCTTCCAGTAAGCCCCGACTACAATACCCCTCAGGCATATGGGTGCCAAACGCAGAGCACTACCCTGGATGATAGCTCTGTAACTACATTAAAGATACAAAAGAATGGAAAACAAATTTGAATCTATTATTTCTGTCAATTATTTTTAAGGACAAGTGTTAAAAGGAACACAGTGAAAGATGCCAAACAGCCTTTTAGAATGATGCATTCATGTGTGTATCTTTAAAAGTACGGCCACACATTACTAGCTCATACCTTTATGTGAAGAGCTATACGACCTATGCAGCACTTACTGACATCATCACCACTGAAGCGAGGCAGACAAATTAATAACCACGCCTTCCTGTGGTGCTCAGACACATACCACATACTCATATGGACACGTACTGTCATCACACGCCTATGCTTACACACACCACACACACACACAGGCGTGTGCATAAACACACTGACGTGCATGCACACGGGCGCGCACATATACGCGCACGCACACACACACACACAAATACAAAAAGCCTCCAAGATTTGTCATATAAAAATCATTACCATGTCAAAGAAATTTAGTGGAAAGACTCCAGTCCAAAAACCGTAATAAGATTCAATCTAAATCCTCACAGTGCGTTTGATTTTATCACTACAAATAATAATTGTGCAGAGGAACTAGCATTAATATGGCTGTCTCACAGACTCGATCCGTTTGGTCTCGACCAAACCAGTCCAACCTTGTGTGAGAGGAGGACGACAGAATGTGAATGTGTATTCCTGTGTGAAAAAGAAAGACAGTGTGTTAAAGAGTGTGTCTGTGTGTGTGTGTGTGTGTGTACTTTTCATGAAACATACAAAAAAAAAAACTTGGACTCTTGGCCGTCTCCCGCAGAGAGCCCACAGTGCATTGGATAAATTAGTATTATGATTTTAACGGATAAATAGCCGTTCCACCTAATTAATCGTGCACATCACAGGGGGATATGACACCATGGGCCAGACAGATCAAGGAGTACACATCAAAGATAACACCGCTGTGAGGGTTCTACACGGGCAAAAATGATTTTCTTGTTTATTTTCATGTGCAGATGGTCAATGAAGCAGTGGCAGAAGAATGCAGTGGGCGAGAGATCTAATTCCTCTCTGTCGCGTACAGAGGACAGAGCGTCATCAGGCATGTGTCTAATTAGGGGTGCTGTTTCCCAAAGTTTCCTTCGCAGGGGGAGAAGGCAGCGCTTTTAAAGACTTCCACAAAACGCTCGTATTCTGTAATGTTCAGGGTTACCATCATTAGAATGCATGCAATCAAGAGCATAACAACATGTAGCCAGGGCATAAAAGCATATCTGGAAGCACCAACTGTTTATTAGGGTGGTTTGTACTGAATATGCATCTTTGGTTGAATTTCTGGAAATGACAACTATCATTTCAATTCCAATTATTATTATTTTTTACTGGTTCATTTTCAAGTCATGCTGACTGTACTTAAATTGACTGATGTCCAAAACAATAGTTATATCACTGCAAAAATCATGAATGACTTGTATTTTAACACAAAGTAAAATGTTATGACAAAAAAATGTTGTCTCCAACCAATATCAGCATATGCTCAAATTCTTAAGAACAGAAATGACAACATTGTAAACATGTTTGTCCAAATCCTGTATTTCAATATGCAATTTACTTTTCTTTGCATTCAGTAGCATTTCATACCATTTCAGAGACACAGGATTGAGAATGTTTCTCACACCAGCCTCCAGACCCCGCTAGCGGACCAACTGCTTCTGAGAATGTTTGCTCTTCTCTTTACTGGCTAATGTGTTTAAGTTTCCTGTGCCCATATCGGGCTAGTCGTACGACACTGTATCAGTTGAAAAGCAAATCCATTGACCACACTAGTGTACACACACTTGCCATCATATTATTTCACCAGATAATTTAAACCCTTAGAAAGCCTTGTGGTTTTACAGTCTCTTGCCTGATAAAAACTGCCGGGCAAAAAATAAATAAATAAATAAATACCCTGAAGTATCCTACAGAGGGAGTTCCCTTTAAGGGGACATGGGTGTTTCCTCTAGCTGAAAAAAGACCTTGCCTTCTCTTTATATGACATAAATTGTCTGTGCACTCTAAAGAAAATGCAGTGTCCTGCCAAGTTGACCGCATATTTACTGTTTACTGCTGGCTGTTGCACATGTGGTTTTTGCATACGCTCCCCTCTCCTAGTTAAATCATCTGTGGGCCCTAAGCTTTCCTCTGACATACAGTACGCAAGCAAGCAGCACTGGTGCAGGGTCCTCCTCGGCTCCGCTTAAATTTTTCAAGGAAAGAAAAGGCATTTGTATGAAATAATAATGACCATTTCAGACATTTATATTTATGTGTCTCACCGTTTTGTTTCACTTTCTTTCTTTCTCTCTGTGTCTCTCTCTCTCACAGTTGTCTTTTTTTTTTTCTTCCCCTCTCCATCGCTCTCCTGAACACTCTTACCGCTCTTCTCTTTGCTCCTCTCTCTCACTCACTCACTCACTCTCTCTCTCTTTTTCTAGCCCTCCCCTGTTGGAGCTTTTGATTACAGTAGCCTCCCAGTTGGAGCTCAGGGGGGTTTAAAGGGTAAAAATGGTGTGTTGAAATGAAGAGGCTGACAGGGCACATCTCCAAACCCTGCCACCAGCCCCCCTCTTGCCCATCAATGGCACACTACAGTAGTGCCAGGCCCAGTCATCCTGACAATGGCGACAATTCTGGACGTCACCGTGCTCCGACTGCGACCAGAATGCTTCACTCTTAATAATTTATAAGTGAGGAGTTTCACAGAGAGAGGAGCACTAATGTGGTACACAGAGACAACAACAACGTCCATTAAAATGACATCCACTTAAACAGCAGAGTAGGGATATCTCTAGGTCTGGCAGCAATCACTGTCATGTCCTCTGAATAGATCACTCATGTTCACTTTGCCAGAAGAAAATGTCCATTATGTTCAACAAGGATAAACATGGCATTCCATGGAGAAATGGCACACATATGCCAGTATACCATATACAGTATATGGTAGAATATAGGATTGTGTTTAGTGTTTATCATTACTTGTAGGCTACATTACTTACTAATGTACTGTACATTGTCAGTATTACAATGACATTCTACTGTTTTCCAATTAACAAAAGAAAAAAAACAGCACAAATTGTTCATGAACACTAAGCCCGTCTCCAGCACAAATGAGAGCACACAATAGAGCATGAGAGATTTCCTCCTTTATCTCAAACATCTCTGTTTCCTTTGAATCAATAATCCCAGCAGATAACAGTTGTCTTGATGCATTATACAATGGGAATGATCTGGAGGATGTTACTTTAAAAGCCTCTGACTTCCCCAGTTAGCGGGAGAAACGCAGTGCTTTGAGAGGGCTGTAGAACAAAGCTGTCTAACAGGCACTTCGCCTCAGGGGCTGAGGCTTTCATTGGCTTGGTGCGGGAGGAGAATGTAAGACAATGTGAAACCAGTCAGCTGACAACAGGCCCGCTGCACAAAGCTGCACAGTCATTTTCTGTGACAGCAGAATTTTTCCAGACACGGCAAAGAGGCTGGAGCTCTTAGAAAGTGCTTCATAAGGACTGGAATCTCTGCTGGGCTTTCATTTGTCTCTAATCCTTACCCTCATACACAAGAGACAATAGAAAAATGTAAAACAACAGCAATTTGCACAGTTTGCATTGTCATTACTCTAATACAAAATTAATAATCACAATTAAAATAATATATGACCAATCTGTTATCATAAAACTGTTTGGAAAAATTATACATTTGACTTCATTCAGCAGTCAACATTGAGGACATGATGTCAACCCCTGTCCTGTTAAAAATGTGCTCTAGTTTTCCAGCACCTCTGGGCAGGCTTGTGGGGTGAGATAGAGGTCTGAAAAGAAGGAGCAGGCTGTCCTACTCTTGGGGTAGGATCGGAACAGCCAAGAGAGGGAGAGGAAGAGAGAAAGGGAGAGAGAGAGAGAGATGTCTGTATATGTTTATATTATTTTAATTTTTATTGATTTGTTTAATTATTATTATTCCTGTGAATGCTTTGGCAATGCATCATATGGTCATGCCAATAAAGCATATTTGAATTGAGAGAGAGAGGGAGGGATAGAGAGAGATAGAGATAGAGAGAAAGAAAGAAGAAAGCATGAGAGAAACAGAGATAGAGAGAAAGAAAGAGAGAAAGGCTGAGTCTAAGGCTGTGACAGAACTCAAAAGCCTCCCCAGGTCTAAATGAGTAGTCTCCCCTCCACAATGCCATCCATCCATCCAGTGCATGACAACTCTCTGATGAAATCCTCAGCGTGCCTGCTTGCTCTTCTCTTTAAACCAGGACAATCAGTCAGACAGGCAAAGAGTGAGAGAGTGGCCCGCTGTCTGATAGTAATTACACCCAAGCAGAAGAGGGCCTCCCCGTGTCCTGTTATAGGGTTACCCTGAGGCCAGCATCGTCGCACAGGGCCCTCAGATCACAGCCGCGGCCCTGAAGACAGTGCGGGGCTGGTCAGCTGACCCTGTGACCTGATCCCTGCCGACAGCCAGACAAGCCCGCAGCTCTAAGCAGAAGCATATGGCCCCCCATCAGTCGGACCCGGCTTGCGTTTCTAGCCCCAGAGCCCGAATCAGAGGCCCTGCCTGCCTGCATGCCCTGCCGCCGTCTCAGATGCGTCCCCCCCCTTCAGTGTAATGACAATCTGTGCACGAAAAAGAAAACACACACACACACACACACACACACACACACACATACAAACACACACACACACACACACACACACACACACACACACACACACACACACACACACGCGCACGCGCACACACACACACACACGCACACACACGCACACACACACACACATGCTGCAATCGACCTCTTGATCCCGGGTAGATAATGTGAAATCATAATCAAGCTCAGGCATGGCACAAGTGTTTACATTAATCTAATTTCGGAGCGATCGCCTGCCATCCATGCATGCCCTCATCTACTTTCAACTTCATTCTGCCAGCTCTGCGTCTATTAAACTCCCTTAAAGGCTCACGTAATGAAGGGCTAATCCGCGCGCCGCATAGTGTGTGATACAGCAAACATCCAAATTCACCAATTAAGCTCTAATTGGAAATGCAGAGGCAAGGGAAGGCCAGTAATGACTGAAGAGTGACAGAGGAACAGGGAGGAAACGAGGAGGGAAGGAGGGAGGGAGAGAGAGAAGGAGCGAGTGAGGCAAACCCACCCCCCCACCCTGCGGCCCTGACTGCACCATCCCAGCTCTCTATGATGGTGTCCCTAACATCAGCGAGCTGTCTGCTGCAATCAGGACCCGCTGCCGTCAAGGGAGGCTGCCCTGCATATGCCCGCTCTAATGTGCGAGTCGGAGATACAGTATATGGGCATAGGCTGTGCATCCGCGGCATTCCCTCTCCTCCCGCTCGCTAAACCCAGCGCTTTTCTCATTAGCCCGCGCCAGCCCTGACACTAACTGTGGGCCATGATGGGAGCTGTGCCTGCCTGGCAAACCGCTTGATATGACAAGACGAAAGTGAAAGCCACCGAACAGGCATATGTTGCTTATTATGAGTGAGGCGCGGGGATTTTCATCAGCTTAATCAGTCAAGCTCTAAGCCATGTGCTCGCAGCACAACCCTTAATCATACAATGTTGTACAGCGCGCCGCGCACGCAGAAATACGCAGCGACGCTAGCTAGCTCACACATTGTTCTCCACAGATAGACATTATTTCACATAAAACAGCACAATTCAAAGAGTCTCGGGAGTCATTTTGCTACTTTCTGTTTTAGGGGAGTTCTTAGTTATCATGCACTACAGGAGGAAAAACTTTTCACATGTATACACATGCAAACCATAATGCCAAAAGTCTTCTAATCATAAGCTTAGTTGCATATTATATCAATAAGATCAAACCCTCTTGAGATGGCTTTGCTTATTTCTGGTAAAGATATACAGATATGTGCCATGGCTTTCTAGTCAACAAGCCTTCAGGAGCTAATGAAAGAAAAACATATCACAAACATATCTATTGCCTTCCACAGGGACCCTGTCAAATTTTGACGGATTGCTATGTATGCCAACAGTAAGAGATGTCCAAAATATCAAAACAGAATAAAATGCTACATATTAATGAGAGAGACAGCAGGGTTATTTTTTTTTGTAATTAAAAAAAAAAAACGCCAGCCATCGCTCGTCTAGTCCAGACACTCCAGACAAGCCGAACTCAAATTCCCATCGATCGGAGTTCAAACTCTCAGGAAGAGAACTTCCAGAGCCTCGGCTCTGTGGCTCCAGCAACATCTGGCCCCTCACGCAGCCCATATTAGGCTCAAATTAAGTAGAAATGAATGAGATGCTACATGACAGGGTGCAGATGTTCCAGACGGCAGTGTGAAAATCTAGTAGCGAGAAACGGCGTAATGAATTCTGCCCGCTACAGTAGGGGTGCAGCTCAGGGTTCACAGGTTTAAAAAAAAAAAAAAAAAAGAAAGAAAAAAAAAGTAAAAGGAAAAAAACGGAAGAGCCGGCTCCTCTAAAAGCAACATGACAAAACATAAATATTTGTCACAGTGCTTCACCATGTTAAATTATGGGCCATGGTCAACAGCGCATATTGAAAACATGTTAAGCAAAACAATGCTACAACTGAGCATAAGATGTGTTTATGTATTTCATCAATTTGGATGCTCGAAGTAAATAGTCGCTCAAAGTAGATGTGGAAGTATTTATTAAATAGCTTTTGTTTCGCGTTTTGAGTCCAAATTCATGAGTCATGTCCAAGCTCTAGACAAAATCAACTTCTGAATCCTGATGACCTTAACCACAGCGCAGACAGAAGAGAATGGTACCGGTGGTCTCTGTCGTAATGCTGAATGGTATAATGAAACAGGGTAGCTTCACCATGGTCATAGAACCAACCTCATATTAATGAATGCATGAATGAATGAATGAATGAATGAATGAATGAAATATCCCAACCTTCTGACGTGTAAATTTACACTAAGTTGAGCTCATTTACAGAGAAATTATTCCAGTGTGTCATTTCCCACAAGCCTTGAGGTAAACTCATTACACTGCATATAAAAGAACAAAAACAGTCCAGTCTTTCAAAAGCATGTAAAACTAATTTGTGGTTTCAGACAACAAAGCAACACCAGTAGCAACGAACAAACACCATTAGTTCTCAATTAAGAAAAGGATATTACAAAACCATACTCAATCCTCGGAGTGACTGAACTGCTACCCACACAATAGACAATCAGGGATACACAAAGGATCTTAAATGAACGTTGCCATATTTCCAAGGCCCCAGTTGGCTGCCTTCACTGACCATGCACAGAGAGCCCTGTCTCAGTGGCGTGCACCACATGCCCTTAAATATGTTCTTACACAATAGCAGCGATTCTACACGCTCGGCTAATAATCCTCAGCGGTGCTGTTAGGGGAGGTGAAACGCCGCGTGCACGCCCTGCCTCTCCTCGCCTCTGGCAGCTGACGGGTGGCACCATGCCACGGCGTCTCTATGCCACACCGAGCTGTTGCCGGCACTCTCAGGTGACAACAGGTTGCCATGGTGTCACGGTGAGAGTGGCCCCGGAGAGCTTGAGGAGGAGGAGGAGGACGCGGCTTGGACGCAACGCACTGCTTGAGGCGGCTCCAGGCGTCTGGGCTGGGCTGGGCTCCGCATCCAGCTCAATGACACTATCGTGACTTCAGCGTTGGATCACAAGCCTCTTAGTCGTAGCCTGGAGATCTATTATTCCAGTTTATTTTCCTTCTGTGGAGGGGTGGCTGCTTCACCTCTAAATCACCCAATCTCCGACTGCTCATTAATGTCAGCTTGCCATACACACGGACTGGAGGGGTCTGGACCGGGCCAAATCTCATTTACACATTTTCACCACCAGAATCTTTAAGGACCGTCCCCAACGGCTACATTATGGGGCCAGAGAAGCAGTAATGTGTATGGCGTTGTGACACAGAGGCAGGGGTTAAACACACAATGACACAATCTCTAGCCTCCTGCAAATAGTGGTGCCCAGCTAGGCGGGCTACATGGAGATTTCCTGTGCCTAACGCCAATGAAAGTTGCCTGTTGTAGGCTAGGTTTTCTTTCTTTCTTTCTTTTTTTTTATTTTAAACAGGGAGCTGTGAGTCATTTGTGCAAGAATCGCTGTCTCCAAAGATAACACCCGCGTCTAAAAAAAGAGTGGAACACATGTCCACACTAAACTTGGTTTTCAGATGAAATCACCAGTGCCAGCTCTTCCATATTTTCCTCAGTTTGACATGTATGCCTTTCGCATTTTCGTCTTGATAAATGATAAAGTTCAAAAAGACTCAGTCAACCACTGGATCTCTGGATCAAGTGCAATATTCAAAGTCCAATAGTCTTCCTTCAGTTGACACTCCAGACACTTTAAACAATGCTTAACCATTAAAATAAATCCTGAGCCAAGCAGAATGCAAAGGTCTACGCTCATAAACGTCACTGCAAATGGTACTGTTTCATTGTTATGGTTTAGTTCCTCTGAGTGAAACCAGACAGACGTTCCGCTGAAAAATGCCACTAAAACTATGACCGTGGCTCTGAGTTTGACCAGTAAAGGCATCATAATGTGAACACATCTGAGTCTGACATTTGTGTAGCGCTGGCCATATTTAACAGTAGCATGTTAATTCCAAAGGCATCACATTTACTGAGCAGTGGTGTGGTCTGGCAGCTGAGAAGGAAAATTAAAGAAAAAAACTAATGTTACGAGGCCATAGATCTAATAAAAAATAAATATGGTGATGGACTGTACCATGGCAACAGCTGTAAATGCAATCTGTCATTGATGGCTGACGCAGTAAAGCAACCTCAGTAAGCTCCGATAGACGTTAGCATCTACGCTTACATACAATATTCTCACAACCCGACAAAAGACTCCTTTTAGAAGAATAAGTGCCTCATCTGTTAAAGTCATCTTCTGAATCACGTTGGTTTTGATTTCCTTTTAATTAAATGAGTTTGGTTTAAATCACAAATGAAGCAGAAGAGTTATACCTGCTCAAACTATGGGATAATACAACTATTAGGCTAATAGACTGTATTCTATAACGCTGCCCTGTATGTAAGGATCTTATTTAAGAGCAGTTCAACAATACTAGTTTAGACCTCACATTCAAACACACGTACAGCTCAGCCTGCAGTAATGAAAAAACGGTGATCTACAGTAATACCCTTCCCACGACAGTAGGCTTACTCTTACTTGGCTGGTATGTTTGGGGGAAAAAAAAGGTCTATAATAAAAAGCGTACATTTCAATTCCTGTGTTGAAGACAGGTGAGTTATTTCACTGGCAGCACTTCGCACCGTGTTCATGGCGAGCCCATAAACCTCTCAAGTTGTGAGCCTGTTCTTAAGCACCAAAGTGCTGCCACGGCAGTCCATACATTCTGACAGACACCCAGTCATCTCTCAGTAGCTGGGAAAAAACACCAGTCCCCTGTCAGTGCCTGTTTACTGAATTGGAAATACTATGTGCAACATCTGGTGAAAAAGCATTGGTTGACTTGCTTGATCTACAAAGCCATACAAAGATAGAGTCGATGTAGTGAAAGAGAGACCATGCTCACAGGGCCAAGGGACTGTAATCAACATCTACTCTCAAATACAGGATAATTCTCAGTAAAATACATTTTTTGCAAGAGTGCTATGAGCCTTGTCCAAACCACCACCACTTACACCATTGCCGACTCACCCCCACCCAGTCACACACACACACACACGCACACACGCACGCACACGCGCGCGCAGGCACACTCATTCTTTCTGCACTGGCTTCTAACAGGAAACTGACAGTATTATGTGACACCACAGAATGTTCTAGAGAGTGGTAGGCTGGCAAAGCTGACCCATATCCAAAAACAATGCCTCTTTTAGTCCTGTCTGCTGCTAAAATCCACCCTTTTTTAGATGCCCACTTTAGACACTTAAGCTCTGTTTATTTTACGTCCATATATTTAACATCTAAATCAGTGGTTCTGTAACTTTCTGATCAGCAAATTGTTGGGTGTAACAATACAAGGCAACATATTACTTCAAAAATTCAGTAATCACATTACATTACAATTACTCCTACATTAACATAACCGTTAACGGTACTACCCCAACTGTACAAATTACAGTTAAAAGCATTCAGTGCTCTTTTGGCTGTTTTTCAACTTTACTGTCAACTTCTGGTCTTTTATCAAGGAGTAGAAAAAAAACTATTGTCTATGTCCTCCTTATTAGATAAGGGATTTGAAGTTGCGGTGGTACACAAAAGTCACGTAACTACAAGTAGTGCAACAAATCACTTTTCACAAGAAGTGAAAAAGTAATGTATTACATAAAGGTGCTATAAGCGTTGTTGGGTAACGTCACTTCTATGGGTAACGTCACTTCTATAGTGCAATCAAAACTCTCATAAACGCCTATCTTGTCAGTGATTGGCTAGAACAGTTTATGTTTTTATGGTCCAGGCTGGACCAAGTTGTTTTTGGAGTCTGGCCTGTCCACAGAGGCCACATTTTTGTACAGTATTTTCGGTTCACAGGTAGCTAGTGGATGGTGAGAGGATGTTTGCTGTATGTGACAAAATTGTTTTAACTTAGATACTTAAAGCACCTTTAAAAGAAAAACAATGAGTATCCTAGTGTGTAACACACTTTAGACACACGTCTTTTTGAGTAACTGCTCTAAAACTGGTCATTTAATGGTAAAATTGTAAAAAAAAGACCTTTCTATTCGCTATATGCATGAGTCTGGTAGATATTTGTTGTTTTAGCAACAGTAGAAAGTGAGATACAAAGCAAGGGTCATGATCATGAATAGCGAGAGTTGTAAGGTTAAGGGGAAACAGCTACTGTAATACATGTCAGGAAATCACCTCAACACTGTTGTGTATCCCTTTTGATTTCCAGTTGATCCTGAGGGCTAAGCAGGTGGCTAGTTAAGATTCACAGATGACTTCAGTCCTACTCAAAATACACAGGCCTGTAGTAGGCATTTCCAGTCAGGTGATTTTGTGGTGACTGGGACCGAGACTGAACAAAGGAGCCGTGCCTTCTCTTTTCCTAGAATGATTTCACCCTACCGATTCCACCCTATGCTCCAAGACTGGGACTATGTCTGGGAACGTCAGCCAAGATGCCCTTTTCCAGACGTAACTTTACAATCAGATGGTAATGGAGATAGCGTTAGCTAACGATCATGATTACTTTGTTACTCCTAAGATGTCAGTTATGACAGATGAGCTAGCTTGTGAGAATGAGCAGCTTAATAAAAAGAAATCCAGTAGCACAACACTAGTCTAGCTACACATGTGCAGCTATGATTAAAAGAAAGTTAAAACAAAATACTTGGCTTCTTTCACTCTTTCTTTCACTTAAGTTAGGTATGTGCTACTTTTGTTTGCAATACTGTTCTATATTAAAAAGTTAATAGGAAGGCATCTCTAGGCCTAGATCTGTTTTGTACAGTATCTTACCATTGACATGGCAATAAAGCAGAAAAAATACCAGAGACAATGGAAATCGCACAACGTTCAAATTACGCAACTAACAAATGGAAGCCAATTTTCCGGATCAGCAAAAAAAAAAAACAGGAACCAATCTTAAATGTGCTTTATTCCACTGTAATGAGGTACGGTTAACTACACCTTTGAGAGGAAAAAAATGGCTCCAGCCTACCTCAGTTGTTGCAATAATAATCTAGAGAAAGCCACAATCTATGCACTAATCTAATATTCCTTTTCAGGGAGGCCTACCACACTGAAGAGGTGCTACTTTAACAATTTTAATATTTTTTTGTGATGATACTGGCTAAATATTATTGGATAAGGTTCAAACTTTCAATATGTGTCAGAGTGTTTGGATGGATGGTACTGTAGATGTTTCTCTGCAGTCCGAAAGTGTGTGCCACAAGGCTCCAGGACTTTCATCATACAGTATATCTACTACATACAGTATGCTAATAATCTAGCAAGTGAGTTTACCGTACACAGCTGTTTCTGTTAAAGGGTCTGTTCTGCTGCTACTCTTATAAAATTCTGTTAAGGTTAACAAAACCACCAACTGGCTGAATCTCAGCTTCAATAACTGAGTCAAGTTTTCTTGATTTAAGAAAGGCAAAGTTGTGACCTTTACCAAATCAGTATATTAAATGCAAAGCAACATCAGAAGATAAATCATTCCATAATTCATGTCAATTCATGTGAGTTTTCATGGATAAAAGTCACAAGGGAAAATAGTGTGTGATGTCTTTAGTGTCCCATATCCCAGTTGACCAAACTGTGATACAGTAAGTAACTAGTCAGGGGGAAAAATATAAGGAGAATATAAGTGTTTAACTTTAAAACTTGGGTAAAAATGTGTTACTGAAAATGACAATTATTATATAAAAGCACGTGGCACATCATTAAAATGTGAGAGAGATTCAAGAAATGTATCCGTACAAATTATATTCACTGAATTGCTGTCATATGACAAAAAAAATACCAAATATAATGACTACTGGAAATTTTGTGGTTTGAAATGAAATCACTGTCTACAGGTCCAGAAGAGAAAGAAGAAAAATACACAAATGATAGACGTCAATAGAGAGCATTACAGATTTGGCAGCCGGTCTTTGGCTTCCTTGAGGTTATTGCTCTCCACACCACGCTGACTGAAGTTCCTCCGCTTCATATATGTCAGTGGGCTTTACGTTAAGTGATCTGGAAGCTCAGCAAAAGAAACTCAGGTCACCTGCCAAGTCTTCATTTGATTTGAGGAACAATTTTCATTCTTTGGGAGCTTTGGTCATACTGGCCCATTCCAAAAGTACTTTTATTGCCCTGCACACAATGGCTAAAATTGTCTTACGGGGTTGAGAGCGGTGTGGCTGTGTCAGTAAATTATCAGCAAATGATGATAAAGTGTTTTCTTTTGAAATTATACACATAGAGCCAAAACCAAGAAATGCCTAGCCTGAATATTAATAAGCGCATGAATAATATCTTTCAGATTCAGATCAAACTCCAGTGACATTTGAGTTTGAGTTTTCCTGTGTGTCTGCGTGATTATGCGTGTCTAGGCTCTAGGGCTGGGGGGGGGGCTAGAGATTCCTTAAAAATGATTTTGGCATTAGAATGTTCGTGTGATGGCCTGTCTCTATTACCAGATAGGCTGCACAGTATTCTCAATTTCTTTTACCACAGCCCCACCATTCATGAGCCGTACTTGGTATGACAAACAAAGGGCTCTGCTGGCGGAGTGAGGGTGCACAGAGCCCTACAGTATGTATCATATATCCATCAAGGCTGACGTAAAAGTGGAGCCTGTGATTGTAATACAATTTGATCAATATTCTGAGGATTGCTTCTTTACAATCCGCTTTCTGTATATTCTGTCTAAACTAAAAAAAAAATACTTCTACACAGTCCTGACTCTGTGTATACTTGACTGGCTGCTGAGTTTCAATATCAGCAACCCTTCGCCAGAGCCACAAAGTGCATCTTTAATGCAGAAAGGTATGTGTTGCTGCACTGGTTGTTTTAAGTGCACCTGTTAGTGTAAATTCTATCTCAAACTTTTGACGTGACTGTTCCATAATAGAAAACAAATGCATGTTGCAACAATAAAGGCAACATGATTTTATTTCAATGGGTAAACAATTAAATAATTAAAAGAAGAAACAATTAAATGATTGGCTGAAGGATTATAAGGATATGCTTGGAGCTAAAACCATATTTAGAACATTGGGTACAATCCCAAGGCATATGATCATACTACATGAAACTACAAAAGGGCACTTAATTATAAATCACTTCACTCACGAATCAAAGCAGAATCAGCAATTCAACAGTGATCATTTCTTTCACAAAGCTAGCATCTGTGACAAAAACCACAGGAGTACAAACGTCAATATGTTCCAAATGAAAATGGAATAGCAATACGTTAAAAAAAATCAGCAAAGGTCTCAGTGATCCATTTTATTTGTACTTGTTCTTGACTTCACTCAAAGGCACACTATACGACGGATCTGTGGAGCAGCGGCAGCTCATGGTTAAGTTGCTCTCCCATCACTTGTCTTAAAGGGAAGCATTTGAAGCCGGCCTTTGGCCACACTGGGACTTCAACGACCCAGCAGGACGGGGATAAGAAAGGAAGGGCTTTGAAAATCACAGCACATTAAAAACAAATCTACCAAGGGAGCCTCCGGCTTAGGAGGACAGGGATGATTAAAGGGTCATCGGTCCTCTGACAGGTGGCCTATACCTGATGCCACTCACCCCAACGCCAACAGCAGGGAGGGAGGGTTCAGTCTGATTTTACAGGAGACATCACTCACACTGCACAGTGGTGAGGGGCACAGCTGAGTGCAACAAAACAGTCAAAAACTGACATTAAGCGGATCTGTGCATCTTGAGCTTCAATAACCCCTACACTTTTAATCGGTTTTCAAAACGTGTTGTGTCCCAAAACAGATTGCAGCTCCCTAAGAAATTGAACATTGTGCACTTAAACTGAAAATCCTCCGGATCAAAGTCGCTTGAAATTCTGTAGCAGGGGACAAAAAATAATGAGGCTATGGTGAGATCATGGAGGGCACTGCAAAGCAGCAACTGTACTTTACATTTCCTTAAGTCATCAGAGTCCACAGCCCATCAGGACTCTCTCACTCTCTGTCTGTAATGCCTAAATAAAACTTGACCAAACACCAACCAACACTGTCTACAGGGTGATTTCTAATATGCAACTGTATCTATTCCATATCACAGAATGCAGACTACAACATTGACAACACCATTTAAAGAAAAGAAAAGAAAGAAAAGGAAGCAAAGCAGAAGGCGGAACAGAAACAGCCTCTTGGGCTGTTTATTTGTTTATTTTGTAGAGATGCACTACCATCAGTTTAATTAACTTCTGCTCTGTCATATTCCCTGGGTTGAAATGTTAAATAAGTGTCAAGAAAAACTGAAAATTCATATTGATCTTTATGCGTCAGGTAAGTCGTAAGGCTGAAGGGTAATCTGTATGTCTGCACCATTATTATTTATTTTCCTGATCTGTTTCACTTGTGTTCTCTCTCTCTCTTTCTCTCTTGTTCTCTGTCTCTCTCTGTTCTCTGTCTCATTCTCATGTCACCAATGCCCCTAAGCAATCCCTCAAGCCAATGCCTTGCTTTATCAACCAGCGGATTTAACAAGACAGCTCTTTTCATGCTTGCTGGCTCCTTGAGCGGTAATGGATTTTCTCAATGAGACTCTTTTCTTTTCCACAGGTTTCACACTTTTTTTTTTTGTGCGCGAGGGGACTCCGGGCTCCTCTCCAGGACAGATCCTCTGCCATTGACTTTGATTTCCTCAGGTAAGTGATCCGTCGCTCCAGGCCCAATGCTACACCGGGCTGAAATCTGGCCTCTCGCAGCCTCTGTGCGCCTGATATTGTACACTCTAATGCAAAGTGAAGTAGCACGTCTAAATAGCCTGTCAATTTTTTTCTCCCTTCTCCGTCTCTTTGGGTTTCCAAAAATCCCCAGCTGGGACTCATTTCCAGTGCACTGGGGAACGTAAACGATACAGCGATATTAAGGGGCATTAAACTACTTGATGACATTTTGGTCACACTGATGAAGACTGGCACTTGCTTTTGGTTGGTGGGCTGGTGGGGGGAAGGGGTTAGAAGGGTTGGACAGACAGACAGTGAGACTGGCATATGTGATGTGATTTCCTCTGGCCGGAGAGGGAGAAAAACCCTGTCAAATAAACCTCCCTCTGTTCTGCTGTCCACCGAAAACCACGTTCATTTCGGGGTGGACGGCTGGCTCGGCCGCGCAGGCTTTTATGATGTCTCTCAGCACGGCCACGTCTGCTAGAAGTCTTAGGCAGGAGTCTGCTCTCGCTTCTCTCCCTTCCTCTCTCAACATTTGAATCCTGATGAAGCCCCCCTTTTGCCTCCGTGCATGCTGAAGCCGATCCCAGTCGCGGTGGTTACATTAATTGTTAATGACAAAGGCAACCTTCACTCTGTGTGGTTTCCTGCCCACATTTTGGATCACTTACAGAGCCCCCTTTCTCCTGATAGGAAATGCAATCGGAGATGTGTGAAAAACAGAGCGTGTATTGTCGTTTAATTGGTTCTCTCTCTCGCTGTCGCTCATCCCTGGCCCCGGCGCGTGTGTGCTCCAGTGGGTCTGTTTCACAACAGGAAAGAGTAAACCTGGGCTCAAATCATAGGAAATTCATCAAATATGGTTCCCAACGTTGTGTCTTTCAAGCCCTGTTTCCTTGCCATATGATCTCTATAAACTAAATCACTGCTGGCTCACTTACAGGCCGACAGGCGCCTCGGGCAAGCACATAATGAGAGCCAAATGCAAGTGACAATGGAGCAAGCGCTTGCAGACACACTCACACACACACACACACACACACACACACACACACACACACACACACACACACACACACACACACACACACACACACACACACACACACACACACACACACACACAAGAATAATAATAAAAACAAACTGTACTCATTCTCTCGCAGAACAGGAGTCTGGTTTGTGCACTTTGAGAAATACATATATTTTGTCGGCAAAAGAAATATTGAATTGAAGGCTTTGCAGGTGTCAGGTTTCAGAACTGCACATTTTATAGATGAAATGTCACAGATAAATTATATGGAACCGTATGATATGTTTCTCAACTGGCTACAGACACTACACAATATCACATCTTGCCAACAAAGAAAAGGCATCTTCCTGATTTTGATTTGAAAAAAAAAGTCTCTTTCGAAAATACCTATAATTGCTGTCTAAACATTCCGGTATCAATCAGAGAGACTGACAAAAAGACCATATGGTTTCAATGGAGCTTCAGCTCACATTCTATCAGTCTTAACGAAGACCCTGTCAGGAAATGTAGCCTTTTCAACAAAGTTCAGCCTGCCAAACAGGGACTGTGTGTCAATTCACAAGTTGAAAAAGACATACCGATATATCTGCTTAGTATTTTGGGGGGGTTGGGGGGAAAAAAGGAACATATCGCCAGCTTTCTGAAAACAGATTGATGCCCTTCCTATGTCTTTAAGAGAGGCTCTTGGGCAGCTCTTGGCATCTGCTTCTCCCCAACGGTCTGTCCTGGTTTCCTGAGATGAAAGAAAGAAGCCCTGACACTCAGTTTCACAAGGCTTGTTAAAAGGGTTTAATTATTGTGCATTGCATCCTGCATTTTAGCTTCCTCGTCTCTCTCTTTCTCTCTCTCTCTCTCTCTCTGTTAGTAATGGACAAAATGATACTTTATAAGGGCAAAAAAGAAAAAAACGCAAATTGAGACTGCCATGCAGATGATACTGCCATTAACATATTGAATAAAATATAAATCTAGGTTTAGCATTGTTAAAAAGTGTATTTGTCAATATACACTTCTGAAATCGATCTGACGTGGCATCAGTAGGATCAGTCCTTTTTCTAAATCTGCAATAAAGCACTTTTCATATGTCATTAGTTTAACGGGTCGTTAATAATGGTTATTATTAGATGAATGCATCCTTTAACCTTCCTGAAAGCTAGGGTGTCATGGCAACATACCACATCTATGTTAATGAATGTATTTTTAAATCAAAGTCTCATGGTGGTGGTGTTCAGAGGTTCACTCCTGCCTGAGGCTTAAAAGACTCAACCCAGTCATTTAGTTCTAATAGTTCTTATCTCCTCTGACACTACACACAGGTGAGTCGCCAATGATCAATGGCAGGGATGGCAAACTTCAAATAGTTCAGCTACTGTACTTTTACTCATCTTCATGCAAATATATGGGTGAAATATAAAATCTGACTTCTAGAGGGTGAATATACAGTGAGGAGAAAATGTATTTGATACCATGCTAAAGTTGCCTAAAAAGAGGAATAGAAAATCGTCATTTGACAATTGATCTTAATGTCTTAATTCAAAAATTGAGTAAAAATAAAACCGCTAAGTACGCCAATTTTCTTTGTGATGGAAGAATGTTTCGTAAATAAATAAATGTTCTTCCTAAATGCTAGGGGGAAGTAAGTATTTGACCCCCAATGTAACCCTATGGGAATTCAACACATAGGGTTAACATAGGGGCGGGCAGATTTTTATTTTTTAAGGCCAGCTATTTTATGGATTCAGGATATTATGCATCCTGATAAAGTTCCCTTGGCCGTTGGAATTAAGATAGCCCCACATCATTACATACCTTTCACCATAGCTAGAGATTGGCATGGTGCTTTTTCCAGTAGGCCTATTAGCCTGTTTGATGCTCATTGAGCTCAATGCAAATCAAACAGGCTAATAGGCCTACTGGAAAAAGCACCATGCCAATCTCTAGCTATGGTGAAGGGTATGTGATGATGTGGGGCTATTTTAATTTCAAAGGCCAAGGGAAATTTATCGGGATGCATAATATCCTAGATCCATGAAATAGCTGGCCTTTAAAAATAAAAATCTGCCTGCCCCTATGTTAACCCTATGTGTTAAATTCCCATAGGGTTACATAGGGGGTCAAATACTTCCTTCCCCTAGCATTTAAGGAAAACATTTATCTATTTACGATACATTCTTCAATCACAAAGAAAATTGGTGTCCTTGGCGGTTTGATTTGTACTAATTTTTTGAGTTAAGGCATTAAGATCAATTGTCAAATGATGATTTTATATTCCTGTTTTAGCAGGGTATCAAATACATGTGCTCCTCACTGTATTTTCCTTGTGAATCTACAATGTGCGTCTTCCTGGCAGATTGATTGCCTTTTGATAAACTCACTATAGGATGCAGCACTGGTTTTGATATAAGCCCTGCAGGATTGCTTGCAGATGGAAGGCATCCCCTTGGGCTGAGCCAGAGTCAAAGAGGGGAAACAGAGGGTTTACTCTAAGAAGCAGAACAATGCTGAGATGGCTGGGACTTAGTTATGGGGTTCATGACATATTCAATTAATAAACCTGCCAAAACCTGAGTATTTTGCCAAGATTTCTGGAATATTTGGAACAGCCTAGACCAGACTTTGAGACACTACTGATTGTTAAAAAAAAATAAGACGGACCCCATAGTTGCTACTTAGCTTTTACTTCACTCAGATTGATGAAGCCAACAAAATGGTGATTGACTTGAAGGGGTTTAATTATCACCAGACTGCACAATATTTCAGAATTGATAATTATATCCTTCATACTACTGGGGTCGTCATACGTTTTTGGTTAATACACTGGTGTTAGTCCCCAAATGTTTTTAGCCACAATGAAAATAAAGATAAATCTATTTGGCAAATTGAGACAATTTCCAAGCCAACATCCTGCAATTGTTTCCTTATTTGACCGGGCAGCTTAAAGCCGCAATAATGAAGAGCCACCATAAAACTTTTAAAAGGCTATTTTCGGGCTAAGTCTAACTCCACCCACTAGATACGACCAAATTAAAGTTCCCTTACTCTATGACTTTCTTAGAGCCAAATATTTGTCTGCTTTCCTGTCTGACAAAACATTTCCTTTCACTGAAAAACAAAATATTTTCAGTTTCAAGAAGTACAAAATGGGTGACCTGATAAACACCCTTACATTAACAAAAGCTTTTGAGAGGTTAATTCAGGTAAAAAAGTCTATCAAGATAACACTTCATGACTGCATACCTTTTCTTCACAAAGAGGCAAAACATTGTATGCACTATCTATTGTTTCAGATACAGTACATCACAAACTTTCATTTTTCTTCCTATGAAAACTCAGATACACAATGATTTACTATTCAGACACTATTCCTGCACCAACACATAAGTAAAAAAGTAAAAGTAATACAGCATGCTTCTCGTGTACAGTACAGTGCTGTACAGTCATCTCATGCACAGTACATATTATTATATTACTAACACTAGCCTCATCTCCAGGTACTGTACATTTTACAGCAACATATTAAATGATAGTACATATATATGGACATAATAAAGAACTGTCACCCCTTCAAAGACTCAAGGAGTTTGTTTTGTGCAAGATGTCTTGCTGTTTGGAAATGCAATGGCTTTGCAAAACTAGTTTCAGAACTAAGGACAGGGTAATAGGAAATGGCATGTGGGATATCTCTGAGGTAGATGCCACAGTACACAGAAACATTGGACACTGAGGTGTCCAAGAGCTCTGTTGCTGCTAAAAATCACTTGGCAAAGCCAATTAGCAATGACATCATTTGACAAGAGAGTGATTCACACGTTCCTTGAACAAATAAATAAAAACTTTGTTGAGAACACTCTAAGGCCACAATCAGATAGGACACAGTGTTTGCAGTGATATTAGCCATTTTACTGTTGTTTTGTATTGGCAGTAAGCGTTTTTCACTCTGGTTATGAGTCAGAACACCTCGTGAACTACTAGGCTTACTCTGTATGCCGCTGCTTGTTGACATCTAATTATCATCTATGATAGCTAAACTTTGATTCTTTTTAATGTTGTAATTTCGGTAAACTCCATTCAACTGCGCTTTTGACTCAGCTGTGGACATGCAATTTGCATTATAGATGGGCGAAGATGAGTATTGCTTACATACAGTAAGTGACATCTTAGTTAATTCCATGCAATATGGCAAAGCACAGCGTTTGCTTTCTGCACATAGAAAAACTTGGGTGATGTTTCTTCAAGTGCGGCATGCAAGTGCATTTGCACTTGTTGCACTGGTGACTGGTCATCAATGAAATCAGGGCCAATACGTTAGACCGGAGCCGCGTCACACAGAGCAGGTTGTTTGCGCCACGCCCCTTTTTGGGGGAAAACAAGCCCTCAGAACAAGCCTGTAACAAGCCAAAGTGAACAGGTGTTGTTCACGGTCACTGATCTATAACGAATAACTTATTATTTATAGATCAGTGTTCGCGGTAGACAGACATGCCGAGAAGTTGCTGTGTGGTTGGGTGTACCAACCACAAAGCTAAGAACCCCTAACATTAGGCTACACCAAAAATTAATCAGACCAACGAAAACGGAAATCTAGGCTAACACTTGGCTAACACTAGCAGCTAGGCTATCGGCTATGACAGAAATTATCATATCTTGGAATTATCTAACGAACATACTTTACATCCAAGCCTGTCAGTCAACTACACAACATTACAATTAAAATAAGAGGCCAAAAATGCAGGAAAACAATTTAGTTATTTAACTGGAGATTCAATGAGATACGGATGTCCGGGTATGACACTGGCCACTGCTACTGCTAGCAGGCTACTCGGGAGACCGAAGGGACATGTTTTTACTTTGATTGAATTAAGCTTTTGAACGTATTTTTCACGGTCAACGACCGGCAAAGTGGTAATATATTGAGTGGTCCTATTGATTCGTTGTGTTTTCTGTTATCATTTACCCCTACGATTTCGGTACGAATTACGTTTATTGACCCTAATTTGCATTGAAGTTAATGGGAGACGTAGTTTGTTTTCCCCCTAAAAGGGGCGGGAACGTTCGTCGCGAGTCAAGTTCCCGGATGTGCCGGTCTAACGTATAGACCTCTGAAGTTCGGCTACAAAAAGGATCCAAAGCTGCCATCTTTGCCCATATAAGGAGATCCGGGAGTTAATTGAAGCTAACTGCCTATGGCAAGTTGCATTGTAAGTTAGCTCTGGGGTAGCAAAGATTGAAGTGTGCCGTCTTCACCTACCGAAGATCACAGTATCCACTATCCGGCAGTGGACAAAACTGTGTAGCAAAAAACGTCTGCATTTACAATGTCATCATCCCTGAGAGAGTTTAACAGGTGCGATAATTGAAAACCCCCATGTTATTTTCCCATAGAAATAATCTCAAGATACCGGATCTCCTTATTTGGGCAAAGATGGTGGCATTTTTGTAGGCGAACTTCAGAGGTCTATTGTCTCACTTTGATCAAAGGGGCCGTAGATACCATTGCCAGCCCATGCCAAACAACAACATTTCCCTAACGTTATTAATGCACTCCAGAAAATATTGTAATAGGCAGCTGCACTTAGCAAAGACCTACAAGCAAATCTCGTAAATTTGTAAAATTCTTAAAATCTGTAAAACTAGAAAAGAAGCATGCCACCAACTTACAGTAGCAGACCTTTGTTTGGGAGTGCTTTATTGACTATCTAAGACTGATTGTCCATGCTAGTCTTGAATAAGCTATTTAATTTAGTAAATGTTTTAATGTATTTTAATGTAGACGCCCCTAGCGGTAGCAAATCTAATTTGTTGCTGGGGTAGTCTAGCAACTCTCCGTTGACTTGGGAGATCGCCCGAGTAAACTTCTCTCAAGTAATCAAATCGCGTATAGAGTTGGTAGGCGGGCTTAACATAATGACCAGAAGCAGAGCCATAGAAAGAGAGAGTTGCGACACTCTTTGATGTTGCCGCCACGATCAAAAGTTCCAAAAAAACCTGTGCTGAATGGCTGAATCGCAGGAGGGTGGGATGTACTTTTGATGCTGGAAGGTGTAATCAATTAACTCATTGATTACTGACCAAGAGATTGGCTGTAAACAGTTCCAAAAGCCCCATAACGAGGAAATAGCCTGGAAAAAGCGCTGCCATTTTTTCCTATGAAGGTCTATGGGAGTGTCGCCACTCTGTTTTATCTACCGCTCTGACCAGAAGTTGTGACCGTTAAGCATCCTGCTACTTGAAAACAAGATGATTCATTGAAGCGCTATCCTATTGAGTGGAGAGGGAGTTTGAAAGACAACTGTTGTCCCACCCCTCCGATTGAGCCCTGCCTATGGTGAATGCCCAGACCCTCTTGATGTGGGTCTGGCTAGTCAAGCTAACAGCATGCATCAGTTCACAGCAGATGTTTATAAACTGAGGCCTCAAAGTCTTGGTGGTGCAGGGTCATGCAGTATATCCAACATCTTGTCACAATCTATGGTTTATGAAAATAATAACATTTGCACTATTTCCTTATCTTGTAAACCCATCTGGTGTCACAAGCGACCTCAAAATGTATAATACATGAATGGCAATCTACAAAAGATGTGAAAAAGATTATCAAAAAAAGGTTATGTAAGTGAAATAATTGCATACTTGTGAACACAATATAGACAACGTATGATAACCCAGATAGCAATTTCCTTTGGGCCGGATCCGCATGAAAGCCTTTAGATCCGTATGTAGCGGACCTACGGTATCTGACTGTGGGCCAGATGTGGCCCACACACAATAAGCGGACCCGTATTGCAGATCCGTACAACACAGAATAAGCGGACCCGTGTCACACACAATAAACGGAACCATATTGCAGATCCGTACCACACACAAGAAGTGGACCCGTACCACACACAAGAGGCGGACCCGTATTGCAGATCCGTACAACACAGAATAAGAGGACCCGTGCCACACACACACAATAAAAGGACCCGTATTGCAGATCCGTACCACACACAAGAAGCAGACCCGTACCACACACAAGAGGCAGACCCGTATTCATGGGTTTCATCAGGTCCCTTAGCACAGGTGTATCAATCACCATGCAGTCTGCATTGATAATCAAGGTGCTTCATTTTATACACCTGTGGAAAGGGACCTGATGAAACCCATGAATTGCAGATCCGTATACCACACACCAGAGCGGTAGATAAAACAGAGTGGCGACACTCCCATAGACCTCCGTAGGAAAAAATGGCAGTGCTTTTTCCAGGCTATTTCCTCGTTATGGGACTTTTGGAACTATTTACAGCCAATCTCTTGGTCAGTAGTTAATGAGTTAAATTATTACACCTTCCAGCATCTAGAAGTAGCTACATCCCACCCTCCTGGAATTCAGCCATTCAGCGCAGGTTTTTTGGAACTTTTGATCGCGTGGCGGCGACATCAAAGCGTGTCGCAACTCTCTCTGCTCTCTCTATGGCTCTGCCACACACAAGAAGCAGACCCGTACCACACACAATAAGCGGACCCGTATTGCAGATCCGTACGACACACAAGAAGCGGACCTGTACGGGTTCGCTTACTGTGTGTGGTACGGATCTGCAATACAGTTCCGCCTCTTATGTGTGGTACGGGTCCGCTTATAGGGCTCGGGATCATGACGTGAAAACTTTGCGGGCACAGCACAGCTAATACTATATTTCTGCTTCTTGTCTTCTGCATCTGAATGAATGGACATCACGTTCAGTGCGCTACCAACATGGCGGCAATATTCCTAGAATGCAAGTCGTGTGCCCGAGCCCTATTGTGTGTGGTACGGATCTGCAATGCGGTTCCGCCTCTTATGTGTGGTACGGGTCCGCTTCTTGTGTGTGGTACGGATCTGCAATGCAGGTCCCATATCACATATGACTTTAAGCAGACATTCACATCCCCAACTGGTCACCACTATAAAAAACTTTGCAGAAGAATTAAGGATGCTTATCACAATTTTATGACTTTATAAACCTCATGGTTTAGATATAAAATATAACCTAGACATTCTCTGATAACTTTAATTATATTTTGTGTAGGCCTACTTTGTTTGCTTGTTTGTTTGCTTTGTTTGCTTCCCAGCATGCATTGCAAATATTAGTTTTGAATTTTTAAACAATGTGGTTGGGATATTTTAGCTTATAGGCTAACCTACTCCACTGATGTTTTGAACAACAACATTACCAGATATGACCATTGACTTAGTAATTTATTAGGGGGGAAATACACCGTAGTCGTGAAAGTATTAGACCTAACCGGGTATAAATACCCAGCTAACTCTTCTAGACTTTAATCATCTGGATGTGATCATCAATCTCCAAGCCGCACCCACAGGTAAGCTAAATAAATGTGTGAAATGAAATTCTAGACGTAAGCTGAAATGCAAATCATTACTGTATGCCAATTACTGCTTACCAACGTTGACAGCTGTTTCACTCACATAAATAGTAAGCTATCCTAACGCCACACGCTCGTGACAGATTGACTTGGGTGATCTCCATATGGCGCAAATGCTAAACGGTGAACTGGTAGTTGGGTGAAATTCGATTTTTCCTCTTTTTACGTCGCAGTGACAAAATACGTTTTTTAAAAAGCTCTGAATCATCGCCGGGACGTTATCTTGTTTGTTGGGAGCAGTCTCAGCCCTTATTGCCACCAGATCAGTTAAACGGATCCAAAACAATTTTGGACCGATGTGCGTTTGGACGGCGGATCAGGTCCACTATTCAGATCCGTGCCGGATGTCGTGGTAGGTGTGTTTTGCTATCTGGGACGGACCTGGACGAGTGCAAGTTCATATCTGCCGCAAATCCGTCAAACAGATCCAAAACAATTTTGGACCGATGTGCGTTTGGACGCCAGATCAGGTCCATTATAAAGATCTGTGCCGAATGTTGTGGTACATGTGGCCCAGTTCCGTCCCAGTGCAGTTTTGCTATCTGGGAAGCTTCACTTGTAAACAACAACTTGGCATTTACTGGCTCATGTCATAAACAAATATTTACAGCTGGCGATTGGCGAATTAACACTACATTACACTATTACTGTTCAAATCTGGCCAGAACTCGAGTCACTTTTCCCTTATTTCTTTTTTTTATGGGTACAAGGTAGTCAGCCTATGACACTGATGTACTAAAATATTTTCAGTGCAAAGTCAGAAAGTCTTTTGAGTTCTTACATAAGAGCTCTAAGAAGCCATCATTATTGTTCCAACATGTCTTAATTAACTGGCAACATTTAGGAAATCTCTACCATAGTTGCTTTCCAATTAACCAAAGTTTATAAACGGAAGTTCGGAGGAGCGTGACAAAAATTTGCCACACCTCCTTTTTCAATCTGCCAGGTAACTTATTTATAGTCTACCTGCCGAGGCTGCAGCATTGGCTTAACTTTGCTCGCCTGCTTGACTCTTGCACAATCCCGCAAAACACTTCAGGACCCTGGCCCAGAGACCTCGCCAAACATGCTCTTCTATTGCATCTCTTTATGCAAATTTTGAACTAGTGAAACAATTATTTTGCAGAATTCAACATTGCGAAAGAAATCTAAGTTGAAGCATATTCTAGTTAGCGTACTGAGAACGTACGAGGCTAGAATGTTAACAGAATGAACGGAAGTTGAAAACCGGACAGATTTCCGGGTTAAGGAATAAGGTGGATAGCAGTCACCAATCCTGAAAATTACGCAACTGCTTTTGGAATTTCATTGTCTTCGTGAATCAATATGAAGGTTCTGCAAGTAAAAGTAAAAGTAGTACCACATTGCCATCAACTGGCATGCGATATGCACCATAGCGTTTTCTGTTGGTTTCACGTCTTCACGTGGATGCAAGATTTTTATTTTTTTACTGATGTTGTTAAAGGTATGAAATAGTAAGAAAAAATATGCCCGTAATTTTTGAGTGGATGTTGCCTAAAAGTAGTGTCTTCTAGTGCCCCCCACCCAAATAACTATGCTTCAATTAATGAAAGCAATCGTTAAAGCGGTCATTCAACAGAAAAAGCTGCGATTAATCAATGTTTTCTATCTCCAGCACTGTGCATTGGGAACAACTGGAGGAGCCAATGTAGTATTGCAACTGCAAGTGGAATATGCTCTGGAAATAATAGAAACTCTATAGGGTCATATCCACATGTAGCCTCATATTCTCAAATAGAATAAGATTTTTTGTTATGCATTTTGGCCTTTCGTTCACACCAAAACTTTTTGGTAATTAAAAATTGATTTTTTAAAAACTCTCAGATTGGCAAATATAGATTTGTTTGATTGATATGTTCTTGACAGCCTTAAACGGCTGCTTCTCAGTTTATAAAAATATCCAGCTACATGTGGACATGGCCTAACTGTACATTTTTATGTGTTTCTCAGTCGCCCATTTGGTAGCAATAGGATACCATTAGCATCAGTATAGCAATTTATAGAGACAGAGCTTCACACGCGCATTACTGACAACAACAGATACAGTACTTGCAACAATAACAAAACTTTAATGTGTATGCTTCTCTTTTGAAGCATACACATAAAGCATGCATTGTTTACATTTCACTCTTGCTTAACTCTTGCTTGTGATGTAAATTCCCAGTTACTCCTATAGTTTATTGACTGCTTAACTGATTATTACCAAGCTCACATGACCCCACTTTCTCTGCCTTCAATACTTCATTATTCAGGTATACTTCATATCCAATGTTAAAATGGTGCTACTTTCATAACAAAAACACTTGCACTCCCCTGCACAAGCCCCTTAATGTTACAGCCATTCTCTCATCACCATGAGCTATCGGCTAGCCTCCAAAACCCTGCTAAAAATGACAATGGAAAAAAGATGAACAGATTATACCCCTGTGTCTGTAGCATATCTAGACTGAGACATTTGCATTTGTCATACTTAGCTGAGAATCTATGTCTCAGTGGGTCAGCCTGCATAGTATTGATGGATAGGGCAATACTTTCCCAACCAGGAGTGAAGTCACTGTTGACTTAAAGAGTCTTAGATCCCTTAAGCTTGATCTGTAGCACCAAAGCGTGCTCTCTTAGATACTGAACAATATCAACAGGCATGTTTATTGGTGGGAAAACTGGTCTGAATAAACTCAGATGATGACAAGCGCTCCACTGGAAGACTGAGGGCTTATGTCTGAAACCACACACCATTACTGAATATCCTCAGCTGTGGAAGTCACATTAATGACTGAGCAAAGCTATGGAAGGCTTGCATTACTACTGAGTGGACAACTTGAGAATGTATAAAACCAGCCTTAATACAAAACAGGTTGCTTTTAAAGATTCTACTTGAATAGGGAGACTGAAATTCAGAAACAAATAGAAAAAAAATACATTCTGCTCTGATACCTTAGATTTTTTAGTGTTGCTGATGATCTAAATTAGACATAACTAATACGTTATAATACTGTCTCTGTTTCCCTAAAGACGGGTCATTTTTTCACATCAAACATCAGATGAGTTTTGCAGACATGAGCATCATGAAGCCTAAGCATATATTCAGTGAAAAACCACAATGGACATCGCTGCCAATTCTTGAAATGAAATGTACTTAACTAAAAAGCCAATAAACCGTCAAATTATTTTTTTCTAATGTAATCTAAAAATCTGATTTCAAATTTTTTCATGTCTGAGCTTTCTCCATGTCTACCTTCAATTACATATCCAGAGCATGCAGCAATGCATTTTACAGTATTTCAGAATGGCCATAATCCTGTGAAATGCCCAGCTCTACACTCACATTTATTATATCTGCAGAGTTTCTGGGGTCTTTTTTTTTTCTTAAGCTGACAGGGCAGGTTTTATGATTATTGTTAATATTTTATAGTTCGTTTCGCCACACTGTCAATGGTAATATATGATCACTCTCTTGATCTGGTAAGTGTTCAGGACCCCCTATGACTTACTGTGATGCCCGATTAAAAATGAACTTCTCATGACTATTTTTTTGCTCACACCGAGTCTCCGTAAAGGGAGTCTATCCAACCAGGATAAAATTCAGTCTCTCAAGAAAAAAAAAAAGGGGGGGGGGGTTGTTAATGTTAATGTTAACTTCATCTAATAACCCCTCACTTCAGAAAAGCCAATTACTTTAACCAACTGGTTATTAGAAGCCAACGCAGACTGATGACACGTTTCATCCAATTTCCTAATCTATGTGTTGGATTTGCTAGCATGAAGGTAATAATCATATATTGATCACCATAAAGAATTCTGCATTTCTACAAGGCAAGGCAGCATTTCATATCCTGCATTGGGAACAGGGGTCAATAACATGATGGAGACAATTTTGTTCATATGGTATAATCACAACTTTAGAGACAATTAAGAGTGTGTTTGTGGAGGGAATATTAATGAGATGGATTACAATCACAGAGGCTTCTTTGGAGGCAGATGGGAATCAAAAGCTTCGACACCCTGTGTCGCGGGGTAACTAAGCGGCCTGGCCGGGTTTTCATCTGCGGCTCAATTGGATTTCAGAGACAAAGCTGAGGCATCAGACCTCAGTAATTAACGCTGGTCTCTGCCCTGTCCCTGTGGCATTGCTCTGGGCCAAAACAGGATTTCACCAAAGCCATTATTTGCAAATTAGCCTCGATCTGCACAATTACCTGACTAAGGTTACCAGTGTGTAATCAGAGGAGTACATTAGAGCAAATGAAAATAGTTACACGCACACACAACACACACACACACATACACATACACACACTCTCTCTCTCTCTCTCTCTCTCTCTCTCTCTCTCTCTCTCTCACACACACACACACACACACACACACACACACACAAGCATATATATGTACAGTACACTGGAGCACAAAGAATCATACAAAAGCAGCCACACACACAGTCCTTCAAGGATGAAAATTAAAAGGCATAATTGACCTTGACATTACAGTACACAATTACTGTGCAGAAAGGAATAACATTTAATTGATAAATGATATTCAGTTCCTACACAGCTGATAAATTGAACGTTATTTATCCATCAATAGGAACTATATTTAACATATACTGTAGTCGGGCTATGTTCTACTTCAGTAATATAGGACTTCTGTGTAAATCTTTTTCATCTGGGTATGTTTCTGTGCATTTAAACAGCACATGTAAATGGCATATTAAGAAACAACTTTACACACATGTAATTTTGATGCTCTTGTGCAAGAATTACACAAGAACACCAAAATTCCCTGTTGATACCTTCAATTCACAAAAAAAAAAAAAAAAAAAATGCCGTTGGCATTTCCTGTAATACAATATTGATGGCACACCTCCTCCTGGTTGTAACAAAGGCTTTTAATAAAACAGTAGTCTCTTGTAGTTAAAGAGGCATGTTTGCAGTATTAGCTCGCCTGACTACGGCGTATTAATGAATGGAGGCACGCCAGCAGAACAGTCATCTGCCTTAGCACCCCCTTTGATGCTTCATCGCTCAGAAAGCTTTCGACTAAATGTTTGAAGTGTCTGCCTGTGTAATAATGATTTATAATTCTCTTGAACTAATGCTAAATTTGCTAGTAAAAATAATTTTTGAAATAAAAATAAATTGTGCCCGGAGGGTCAGAATCCGTTTCAAAAGAAGATCACCCAAGAGCAGCAAATGTTTTAATAAGCCACCAGCTCCAGAATGGTGAGAGACGTACAGGAGCAGAATGAGGAATTTCAAAGTATGTCTAATTAACATCAGTTTATTAGTGTGTCAATCTCTTCAGCGGGAATCGCAGGGAAGGAGGGCAGGGAAAAGACCCAGAAAGGGAGAAATGAAGATCTGCACAGACCATCTGGCAGACTGCTGGACATCGCCAATGTCATACGTCCTGATCTTTTTTTCTATTTTTTTTTTCTCTGCTTACAAAATTCTAGAATGTTATTGTACCACAGATCACAAAACAAACCTAATCTGTGGCATGGCACAGATTTTAGGCTTTGCACAGAAAAAAAAAAGAAATAATTTAATCAAAACCCCCCCCCCCCCCCCCCCCCCATCCCCATCTCCCATTATTCCTAGAGGAACAAGTAGATAAATATTTAATATCACATGCAGTAGTGTGATTACTTTGTGATTATTGAAATCCAAACGCCTTACTCAAATTTAATTTTTGTACGGAATGCAGAATGTGTGGAATTTGCAGAGGGGAAACAATAATGACTCGTGCATCGGTATGTTTTAATTTCATATCTCATTTTCATCATTCCAAGTCTGCTCCTCTGCAGATCCCTCCTCAACAGCAGAATTGAAGGAGATCTCAGCGCTAAGCACAGTGATAGGCTGTGCCAGCGAGCTGTCAGTGAAATATGCATCTGTTTTTTTCTGTGTGGTGGTGGTAGTTCCCCTACCTGCAATGCAGTCGTATGTCTTCCTGAACGGGAGCAGCTGTCGCTGAGAAGCAGGCCTGTCCGCTGCAGTGCAGCAGGTAAAGCATCTGTTTCACCCTTTGACCTCGAGCAAACACTCACCCCAACAAAGACCACTCGATGATCTGTCACCATACATCAGTCCGTGCAACACCAGGCGAGAAATTGCTGTCACGCCAACGGCTTCGGTCAGAATTTTGGCCTCCAACTACCAAAAAAAAATGGACACGTGTCATTGTACAATTCAGCAACATCTTATCTGTAATACAGTATACAGTTCCAGGAATTTCAAATGAATTTTAACCACAGCATAGTGCATTTCACCATGTGTTTCCCCACATTCAGCCCAGTCCCAGCTCCTCGCATCTCTCCATTAAAGAAATAATATATAAGCAGTAAGCACAGTATCTAAATCTGTCAGCCAGCTCCAACCTCCCACTCACCCTGTTATTTAAAACTAATACAGTTTAACTAAAATACCATCTCTGAATGATTTAACACTGCACTTTTTTGAACTGGGAAGCATTGTACGTTATCATGGCGGCAAATTTGTTTGTTTCTTTTAACCCCCTGTCCCACCCCCTCTATATTTATGGCTACAGAGGGTCCCTAGGCGGCTTTTCCTTAGAGCGCACTCGTGTTTACAGCTAAGAAGTCCCATTGCCATTTACATAAATATATCTCCTGGGCCAATGGGGAGCTGGTGGTAACAAAGTGACTGCATCCAGGAGGTAGTAGACTATAATCCCCTCCTCAAATAGGCGGCAATCCTTTGCACTTGTCCGCGCCTCCACTTTCATGTTAAATTCATGGCTTTGGAGTGCGCTCCAGCCAACACTCTACGCCGTGTCGTATCCCCAATGTCTGATGTCTTACTGTGGTGTGATCCCAAAAAATACACAATTTAATGTGTGTGTGTGTGTGTGTGTGTGTGTGTGTGTGTGTGTACATGGGAGAGAGAGAGAAAGAAAGAAAGAGAGCATCTGGGGAGAGAGGGGAAGGGGAGTCCTTTCAAAATCCAAAATTACGACTACTACTCATCCCTCACCTCCCTTTTCCTCTCTATTTTCAAACCTTACACAAACACAGGTCATCAAGACCATGTCTCCATTTGTCTTCCTGTGCAAGCTGGGGGTCCCAAAAGCAAACACTGTCTGTTTAATTCAAATGATTATCAAAGACTAATAAGATCAAGTGGGTCTCTCTCTCTGTAATGAATATATTACAGGCACACAAGGGCTAAACAGCCAGGCAGGGGAAAAAAAGGAATGAATGATTTCTCTGTGGATGGGTCGAATGCTAATGTGGGGTCCAGATGCTGCGCCTTGTAATATTCAGCGCCTGTGCTGCTGTCCAGGCTGACACCCGGCTCCTGACCTTACATGGCTCACCTTGTGTCGATTTTACACGGAGCGTGTTTACGGTTTGCGCTGGAATCCCCCCATGCACATCTTCTAGCTTCCGTCTAATGGCTTAATTTCATGAGCCAGGCATCAACCTCACACACACACACACAGACACACACACACCACTACAAATATCAATACTAGAATCTGAATGAAAAACAGCCCCTTAACGTCTCCATCACTCTGAAGTGTGCCACCAAACACTCACTATTAAAGAAACCGATTTAGAAAAACACTGAAATCTGAGATGTATTCAGTTTTTTCTACTTACCAGTGATAATTCATCAGACTCCATTGGAAATGTATTGAGTTCGTGAAAAATGTATGAATTACTAATTAATGAGGCATTCTGAGCACATTTACATATTCATAAAGGTGTGGTTGAGTAATTGACATATGCATGAGAGAACTGAGTGATGGCTTTGAAATAATAACACATGCCTACATAGGAACCTTTATTTTGCTAAATTCTTCAAAAAAGCAGAGGGAGTCGGGATGCTTTTAAATATCCATTACGTATTCATTCTTCCCAAAAGAAATGCAGTCAAATGCTTTGAGAGATAAATACACGAAGGAGAGGCAATGATGTGAAACAGTATGTAAAATTACATTTTGTGAAATATTGTCCCGTGTGGATTTTTCAAAAGTTCATTTAGCAAACCAATGTGCCCAACAACCATGCTCGGAAATTCTCAACATGTGGGTGAGTTTTGTACAGAAAAACATTCTCTTTTTTTCTCTCTCTCTCTCAATAACAAATGAAATGAGCAGAACTAAACTGATACTTTGATAAAGCCTGGCAAATACACACACATGCACGAGCAGGCATGTAAACCCCACACACCACACACACATACAACGACACAGAGAGGGGGGGCAGGGAGAGAGAGAGAGAGAGAGAGAGAGAGAGAGAGAGAGAGAGAGAGCACGCACTTTCTAAATTATTTTAAAGATAGAACATGTATTTATTCCTATAGAATTTGTGATTGACAGTTAAACGACCTAGTCCAGTATCCCCAAAACCAAAAAAGACCATCCAAATTTGGAGTAATATTGTCCAAGCCATTACTTCCCCTTTAAAACGGGGCCAGTCCAAAAGTGGCTGTTTACTGTGGTGGTTTTCCTGATAGCTGCTGAAAGAATCTGATTAATAGCATCCCACTGAGGCATGAGGTCAGCTTTTTGGAAGCCGGCTTGCAATGGGGCAGGTCCAAGAGGGTTTGGCCCACGCCAGGGTGTGTGTCACTCCGAAAACGTCTTTCCATTGTTAACGGTCTCCTCATAAAAGCCCCTGTGAAGACTGACCCAAATATGGTGCATTAGGAGAGCACAAACAACATTCAGATGGTTCCTAGGCTTTCCTTACAGCTATGTCCTGGCGAATGACAAGTTCAACAAAAACATGTTGAGTTTTTCACCCGGCCCCATTGTGTTCCCACATTAACTCCAAGCTGGGCCCTTTGAGCCTGCCCAGAGCTGTGTCTGGATTCCTCTGTCTGGAGATGGCTCTGTCAGCAGGCTTGGCCTCGTCCGCACACCACACAGTCTCCTCCTGCACTCCTCTTTTCAGCTTCACCCTTTCTCTCCCTCCCTCCTTCCTCCCTCCCTCCTGCCTCTACTCCTTCTCTCTGTTTCTTGGCTTCCAGACACAATATGCTGAACGATTGATGGGGCGAGGGGAAAGTTAAACAATTAAAGATGGCCTTGCGAGCCAACTGGTTTGTGCTTTCTGCTACTCGCCGAGTCAGGGGCTTTGTGTTCTTAGGCCATTGTTTAGATAGAAAATGAAAGATCTCATTTCCAAAACAGGAGGACTCTGAACTCTCTGTCCATAGACAATCCTAGCATGGTCCCTGAGTAAAGCAGAGGCCAGTACACACAAGGATAAGAACAAACCAAAAGAGATAATGGTTTCTTACAGAAAATTTCAAATGAGCTCAGAAAAAGCGAGGAAACCCTTAGCATGGTAGACTATCTGAAATTAAAGCTTTAATACACCAAGCAAATGTGAACCCTTACTAGCAGGGAATAGAAATATCAATCCCAAATTTTAATATCTCTAAATACCAGAGGCCCTGATCAATCAGGCTCCGCTTGATAGCTCTTGTACTCTTGTACAGAGAGGGCTAAACAGAAGGGGGAGATTGAGAAAGAGAGAGCGAGAGAGAGTGTGTGTGAGAGAGAGAGAGAGAAAGAGGTAAGGCTACCGTGTCATGAATCAGCCATGGCTTGAGGATGCAGAAGTTTGAGTTTAACCTTGCAGGACTTTTGGAAGGCACCTCTGAGGCTCTGCGAAGAGTTTTGGCAGAGGAACAAGGAGCCTGGTGGGTCCGCATATCTCGGGGAGCTGGTACTCCGCACTAATCTATTTTAAACCATCTGTGAAATTAGCAAGATTCCTTAAGTCCTTCACCTCCAAGGATTAAAAATTGCTCGAGGTCTGGACAGTCTTTGCATAAGCTATATTCACATATTAGAAAGCCCAGCATCACCACCAATTCATATATGTAATAAAATCACATCTGCTATTGTAGTGACACTTTCTCCTTCACGAGAAGCCAAAATAAGTAATGTGCACAAAATACACGCCTCTTCAAAACATTCCATTCTGATCAGGTTTTCTGTAAGGTCAAACATATGATAACATATGGTGCTATCCAACACTTTGCATATTGGCAACGATGAATCCCAAAAAACTGATGAAACGACATGAGTTAAAAATGGGTAGGTGTAGACATTCTCATAAGGGATATGGAGGGATGTTTAGTTGGAAAGAATTCACTATTCTGGCAAACCTATAACTTACATCCATACATTTTTCACAAAGGAGAATAAAATGAAAATATGAACAGATCAAACTAAAATCCCCACACAAATGTGCAGCGCTTCAGCCAAACTCTTTACAATAAAGTCATGAGTTGAGTCTTAATGAGAAAATCAGATAGAGAGCAGCTGCGCTTGGGGAGAGACGGGGCTGGTAGGCTGATTCACTGGACTCAGTGGCATAAGCCCTGCGCTCAGGAGGAGACCTGCAGGCTCCAAACACTAAAATATTCTTTCAGACGAGCAGACCCTCCGATGTTTAGTCATCTGGGCTGCGCCGTGCAGCGGCAGACCTGCCGGGTCTGCAAGGCAGCACAATATTAATTACTGTCTGCAGCCCAAACACCTACATCTTTGAACTAACACTGTGACAGTTCGTCCAAACAAGGCACTTAAAGGCTGCAACATCACTCTTCATGCTTCACGAGTCTCCCAGTTTGTCTCCCTTCCCATATGGCCCGGGAGGACAAGCACTGGTGTGGCATAAGAGAGAATGTTGGCGGGGGTGGGGAGACTAGCGTTCTCTGGGGGTTAAATAGCCTAATTAATTATTGTATTAAAGAATTATTGTCTTTTACGTAGAGAAACAAAAATGTTAGTATAGGCCAGTGATCATGTCTGTTTGACCAGGCACACAAGCATACGCTCAACAGTGCAGGTAGGGAACACACAAAAGCCGGCGTTCTTTTACTCTGAGCCAATGATTTGTAATGCAAGCTTTGTGAATTACAATAAGATTTACAGTGCAGCCGTATATGCCTAATTTTCCATCTATGGCAGGGTGCTTCAGCAGCCGGCGAGAGCGCTGACACAGGCGACTATTACACACACACAGTTAAAATGTGGTTTTTACGAATACGCTGGGGGAAAGGAGCTTACAGCACGGCCTGGCAGGAGACATAATATGATTGATGAAGAGAACAAAAGACACACAGAAACGGTTTTCCAAAATGTTTTGAAATGACTCCTGTTCCAGGACGTTCTTTTTTCTACCCAAGCAGTCTGTGAAGAGCTGCAGCAAGCCAGAAAGCCTGTGACTCCATTTGGAGAGCTACTCTTGAAGTCTGCAGGCACACAGTAGCAGATGTCTAACACGTACATACGTACGAGAGCTTCACATGGATGAGCAACTTGACAGGTAAGCTACTGTTGTTGACGCCCTCGGTGAGTGTCAAAGGCACCTCTCACTTTTTTTCTTTAATTTCGACTACCTTTCAGAGGCCCTAAAACCCACACAGATCCTGATCAGAGCAGTGAAAGGGAGTGATAGCAATGATGCAAAAGACAACTGGAAACTTGTGATCTGAGGGCCTCAAACTCCATCTGAACTGATCTTACTGACATGCTCAGACTGCAGTCTAACTGTCAAACTGTGGAGGTAAAAGTCTACAGTCTGTTTAACCTGATGGGTCTTACTGTACACATTCCCTTAAAACAGCATGACCCCAACCGACCAAACCGACCAAAGCTACAGATCATGTCATCCTGTAAAATGCCTCTCTCAAGAGTACACTCTCTCAAGAGTACACAAAGACAAAGTGTGATAAAGGGTGAAAATGGCAAGCTACAGTGACCACAGATAATGTTCCATAGACTGGTGAATATTACTCACCGCTGGCAAAACAATGGGATCTGGTCAGTTGCACATTCACTGGATAGGCCTATCCATGATGTCAGTCGAAGGAGATAGGCCTACGCACTCCTAGAAATCAGACAATAAAATTAGTTTCACACTCTCAGTGCCAGGAGAGAACCCAATAAGCATACAGAAACGCACAAGATAGCCTAAGTAGTGTCCTTTTCAATTTAACCAGATCTTCATTGTTTAAGGAGCTGCTAAGCTATATTTTGAGCATTTTGTCTAAATACAGACAGATAGGGAGTATTGATAATTGACTGCGGGACGACTCGAACAGGAGTCAGAACTAAAAGAAAAACACGAGTCCCTGTGGGCACGGCCATTTTTAGTATCGCCTACGCCTATATTAAATGCCAAACCCCAAGGTGTTTGCAAGCTGACTGTGTAATGTTCTCATACTGAAATGGAGTGGTTGTGGTTCAGTAGTATTATAGCCTTGTTGTAATTGTTGTAAAATTGTAATGCCAGTTATTGTATCTACACAGAAGAATCCACCAGCCATATCGACGCTTAGGTGCTAAAGAGTAAACTCAGTATCACGGCCACTATGTAGCCTAGCAAATTAAAAGCCGACTGGATAGCTGCTGTGAAAAAAAGTATTTCGAACAATAAGCCAAACGTAGGCTATGTCAAAAAAATGCATGCGGTTATGTAATCCAATGGAAGTTTGAAGTTTATACTTTGCCACCAAATTGCTAGCGGTTAACAGGTTAGATGGTCATTTTTACCTGGATGGGTTCTGAAAGCCATGAAATTCAAATGAGCGCGACAGACTACATTGGCTGCAGTGCGGACCATTTTAACTGGATGTAGGCCTATCAAAGGCGCGAAACAAGCTGGCCAGGCTAAACGCGCCATTCCTATTTGGATTTGCAAAACCTGCCTTTGTCTTGTAGGCTGAACTAGATCAGCGTAGTTTAAATAAATTGCAGCGTGAGTGCATTAACATTTCTCCATGTTTCTCCATGTTCTCCTTAGATGTCTTATGTTGATAAACTTTTTTTTTTTCCATGACAATCCACCTCTTTCTTTTACTGTCATGGATTGCAAAATTAGCTAGCTAGTTATTTTCTCCGTCAATCTTTTGACTGGTTTATATGGTAGGCTATAGCATATCTATTAACCCTATATATGGTAGCCTATATAGTTTATTTTTAAGCAATAGGGTAAATACTTTTCCATTTATAGTTTGCTATTAAGTTAATTTATTACATTAATTTATGAAGCATGAACATCTGCATTAGCCTAATCTGCTCGGATATCCTCTTGTTGATCGCAGAACCGCCAAGGAAAGGCAGTTTTCCTGATAGGCTATTTGTTGAAGAAAATGGTTTCATATTTTGTATGCTTGAATTTCCCCTTGGGGATCAATAAAGTATCTATTTATCAATCTATGTATCTATCTATGTATCTATGTATCTATCTATCTATCTATCTATGAATATACTTTGTGTATTTTTGTAGTTCAAAAATAGCCTACTGGCAATGGCAAATATATTTGGTAAAACCAGTCACCTAGCCTACTTTGATGATGTGATGTCATCATAAAAGTGCAAAATAATGAAAGCAGCTTCTCACTGGTGCTGCCTTAGTAATTTGCCCGGATAAGAGTTCTTGTGAGCAGAATATTGAGATTCAGGAAGACGATCCATCCAGTGCAAGGTGAGTAACGTGTAGGCCTACACTGTAAGTTGCTCACACACACACCAACTGTAAGTTTCTTGGAAACTTTAATAACCAGTTTCTTGAGAACTTTAATCATCCAATCGGAAGACATTGAGCCGGTTATGTGGGTGCCCTGCAACAAGTTGCCCCATAGTCTATCGGCTAATGAAACATGTCATAATTTGCTCTGACTTAATGTGATCGTAATATTAAGATTCAGTAAGATAATCTTTAATGATAAGATAGATGAGTGACTTGTGGGTTGCTCACACACACACACACACACACACACACACACACACACACACACAAAACTCACGTTTCTTGGGAACGTCAATGATCAGTTTCTTGAGAACCAATCGCTTATGTGGTTGCCCCGGAACGCTGCTCATTCTGGGCATGCATTGACAATGTCAGAGACTTGTCCTCACTTTGTACCACTTGGCAAAGCTACAGTTGTTTGTGAGTGCATCTCTGATAAAGTATTACAGTAGGCTATAGCCTAGAAATCTAGATGCCCCTATAGTGCCAGGGTAATAGTATACTGTAGGCTTTGAGATGAGAATGGTCAGTGTACTGATGAGGGAATAGATTAAATAGGTAGATATGTAAGGTTTGCAAAGTAAAATGCTCCCTTAAAGAGTATTTAAGTACTTTCAAAAATACAGTATTGGGTAGGCCTATTTTATTTCAAAATGCATTTTGATGTGTTTTTGCCCATCTCTGTCAACAGCTAGAACAGCCAGGCAGCTACAGCGCTACACTCTGTTAGCATATTTAAAATCATGCCCCCCACTAACTGCCTTTTCTGCCTTTCTCGCGCAGACAGCCCTCAGTGACTTTGGGAAACAGAGATCTATGTGAAAAATGGCCAGAATTTTCCTTTAAGGCATCAGGAGGGAGGTTTACCCAACACACATAAGCTTCCATTACACTCCACACCAACTCATTCACATCCAAGCTGAGCTTGATACTGCACACTGCACAGATGCATAACCGAAGAAAAAAAGAGACAATGCTTGGGTGGGCCTAGTCCACCCTGGCCCCTGCCTAGCTGGCCCTGTTGTAGTAAGGTCAAGCAGTAGGCCAAGGCAGGCACATGGCAATACATAACTTTAGGAGTCCCTAGGACACCATGCAAGCTCGATGGTGATCAGGTGCTGTGCTACCACTGAAAACCCAACGATCATGTTTTTTGAAGATATCTTGAAATTATATTTTCCCTGAAATCACGTTGCATAGAAATACAACCTTCTTGCTTATTGGACTCAGAATGCAACTAAGCCAAGATTGAAACAATACAAAGGCCAATGGTAGGGTACATCAATTTCACATGATCATGAACAGATTCTAAAAATTATATATAGCAAAACAGGGTTTAGTTTCTGGGAATATACTGTAAATTGGTGAGCAACAGCTTCAGAGAACCACTAAGCATCCTATTGGCTACCATTTGTCTGTATATGGACAAAGTTTCCTACAAAACCATAAGATATATTTCCTGCCCCCAAATAAATATGAAACAGACACAAATATCGTAAAACAAAATGTCTCTTTAATTTGTAAGTGTCAACAGCAGTACAAAAGATGGAGTGGTGGTGAGACGGCTTTTTTTCTTGTGTGATTTCATTTTCTTTTTATGGAAAAGGAGGACACTCTTGAGGTAAATGATAAACAGGAAGTAACACCAAACTCGGTCGTGTTACATCGACTTGACTGCGTACACATACGGTACTGTAGAAAGATGGTGTTACATTATGATATGCCAAAATGCATCCTGTAGGGAAACAACCTAAATAATTTATACACCACTAAGGTGCCTAAAAACACCCAAATGTGTCACTCATCTGGTATACTTTATCTGATATATTAATACTACCAAAACAGAGAAGACTGGTCTCCAAACATAGCACTGAATTATTTAACCTTTAGTTTACCTCACGTCAATACTGCACATGGAAACCAAGGACTTGCTGGTTTACATATTGAAGCCAAGCAAAAAATATTTTTAGTACCATTTTTTTCATTTCTTTTTTAAAACAATAATATCCTTAGCAAATAGCTGTCTTTTGCACTGTATAAAGAAGAATGTGAACACAAATGTGATGGCAACCTTTTTTAAGTTCAATTAAAAACTTTACACTGGACTGTACAAGATATTATGATAAACTATTTACATTTTTCAGACTTAAAACTTTTAAAAGCAGCAACAGACACTATTTCATCACCTCTAACTCCCGATCAATACCTGCCAAAGGCCTAGGTACCAGCCGAGTAACCGGTCTCTATGCAAAAGAACAAACAAACAAACAAACAAACAAACAAACAAAAACAAACATGTATTAGGCTGCCAAAGGGAATCAAAATAACTGCGGCTGAAGCAACAGAAGAGCATCACGCACAGTGTTGCTGAGGAGACGATTTGGAGAACACAAATAACCTAAGAAGCAGAGTACCATGGACAACAGCATATTATGTTGTCCCAAACAGCAAAAATTTTACTCTTCTGAACAGCAGCTAGCATGTCAGTCCAGCATGTCAGTGAATTGTGCTGATTAAATTAACAAAGAACAATCCCACAATATACATCACATAAGTTCAATGACAGAAAAAAAAAAGAATTACAGTAAGATAAGTTAAGTAAAAACAGCATTCGAGCTCTGTCTTCAGTTGTATCTACATTGTGTTAATATGGCAGTGACAATGATGAAGGAACAGAAATGTCAATTGGGCTAGATTGCTGCTGGCTGCGTTTTGTGAAAAAACGTCAATTTTTAAGATAGTAATAAGAGACAAAAAGGACTAAAGAGGACAGAGAATGCGCACGAGTGTCCGTGTACAGCATAGATTCTAATAAATATTTGCACATCCCCTATGATCTACGCTATCCAAGAACCTCACCTGTGATTTCAAGAAATGTAATTGTATTCTTCTTCTTTTTTTTTAGTTATATTAAAATTGTTCTGTAAAACTGATGCATGCAAATGTTTTCTTTCTTTCTTTTTTTTTTTTTTTTTTTTAAATAAACACCAATCTGGGGTTTGGGGCAAAATTTGGCACATTATTGAATGACAGCCGCCATATGCAATAACTTATTGTGACCACTTATTATTGTGACAGGACTATCTATGATCACATACAAACATTTTCATTGGGGGTTGAGACCTAGCCATTCACACAGGCCTACATCTGTAACACTGTCAGTTCAGATAATTTCCTGCAGAGTTTGACACTTGGTTGCATTGCACTGCACTGTAAAACATTTTCGGTGTATAATTCCAATAGACAACTGATTCACAAGTAGTACAGTTTTGGCTGATTGAACAGGTCTAATGATTATCATTGAAACACAAGCAAGGTGTTGGCTGTCTCAGCTACAGGTGAAATACTGCTAGTTCAACAGGGATGTCAGTTCAGCATCTACATGAGGTACAGTGACTTGTCAGTTTCTTTTTTTTTCAGAACAAGGACCAACATACACAATGTGAAAAAAAAGTCAAATACATAACTTATACTTCACTAAGTATCCATGAACAAAAATAGATTTCTATTTTCCTATGTTATATGTACAATAAAACATCTGTGATGAGATGGTGAATTTGTAAAAAAAAAAAAGCATGAAAGAAAGAAAAGAAACTTTGTTTTGAGCTCCAATTCTGGTTCAAATCTCAACTGTTTATTTTTTTTTTCTGATTGTCCGTTTATTCTGTTCTACTGACACTTTTAGAGCCAGCAATGGCTAATAAATACAATAAAATGTCTATATGCACTATATAGCTTCAAATACAATATACAACACAAATATACGTGACTAATAAAATGTGATACTGATGTCCGGTGTGTCTCAGTTGGCCAGTCAATATGCAAGCCTTCTGTCAACTTCTTCCCATCCCCTAGGCAGCCCTGGAGCTTAAATGAAATGTTCATTCATCACGTGTCTTTGCATAAATAAACAAAATAAGTAGACAGAAACATGACTCAGATCTGGCAACTGTGAGACGAGCCCACATGAGTTCAAACAGGTGACTTTTGTTCATGTAGTTTTTTTTTCCTCGCACAACAGCTTCACATTAGTCAGAATTGATAAAAAATACCATTTATATCCAGTGCTCATAACACTTATGAAACATTGTCTCTGTGTGAGAATGAACTTCTTTTTTGTCCTTTTTTAAATCTTTTTTTTTTGTTGTTTTTTTTTGTTTGTTTGTTATACTAGCGCAATCAAGTTTCAAGTCCGAAGAGTCCAAAGACAGTCCTTTTGTTGTCCACCAGCCTACAAAATAGTTTTGGCATGGTCACGAAAATATGTACAAATCATGTACAAATCAACCAATCAACCAGCACACAGAAGTGACAGCTTCAAACAAGACACACAAGTTGGCCTATAGAGAAAAAAGAGAGCTCGGCTTTGCTTTGACGGAGAACGATAGGGATTCTGCCAAGCACTGTACCTTTTTAAAAAGATGGAAAAAAAATACAAAAATTCTAAAATACAAACACAAATGTTCTTAAAGAGAAGTGCTTAAAACTTCTAAGCCTTTTTGTTAAATGCTTTTAAATGGGGGTGAGGGTTGGGGGGGGGGGGGGGGGGGGTATGGGGATAAACAGACACTATCACAGTCGATGTGACAAGAGAGAATAAGATCTTCACATCCATCCGTACCGTGAAAAGCTAATGCAGTGATCAGCAGCACCAAAGCGATCGAGTGAGTGACAGAGAGACTGAGGCGTTGGGATGGGGACGGCCAGCAGTTTCAAACCCTTATCTCTGTGTAGTGGATTAGATGGACAGGTTCAAGGGCAGGGGGAAAATGGCAGGCCTCATGCATTAATAATGCCGTATTTTGGGATGATAGCGACTCGTAAGTCATTTTAATAATCCCCCACAGCGTGATGTACTTGTTCCATCTGCTCGCCAGCGCCACGGGCCTGAACGCGGCCGTGGCCTTTTCACCCTCACTTTGATGGAGGGCACAATGAAAACGATAAGGCCTCCGCCGGTATTGTTCTCCTCTGCCCAGGCACCGCTGCTTTGCCGGGCCGTGCCAGATGGCACTCTCGCGGGGGCAGGGGGCAGGGGTGGCAGGGGTGGCGGGGGAGCAGGGTGGAGATGAAGGTGCGCTAGACCCTGCACCCCTCAGGAGGCCGCAGCGGGAAACGCAGCAGCAACCAGTGGGCCTGACCGCTGCTCGTCTCTTTGCTGCCCTTCCGCAAGGAGCCGTTCTAATGATTAAAAGATCCTCGCCACTACAATGAGGATTGAGAGGATTGGGTTTGTTTTTTTTTTGTATCAAGAATTCTGTGCTTTTAAGAAAATCTGCACTGATTGTATCAGCAGTTCAAATTGAAATTAAGCCATTTTTATCACTTTATCAGTAGATATGTTTCTTTTTTTTCCTTTTCTAATATTTAGCATCCTAGAACTTGTCAATGATCAAATGTACCAAACCTAAAAATCCTAATATCTGATGCAATATGTCAGGACACATTTAAAATGCAGAGGTTTTAAAAAAAAAGTGCAACACTTCATGTTCTGAATACTTGGAGAGATTAAGTGCTGATATTCATTGCTTGTACAAATCTGGGGGCAGTTCCCTACACCTGCCCTCGTTGCAACTGGCCCACTGCATCCAGATAAACTGGAGCTTTTCTTAAGACCTTGTAATGAGGAGCACATCACATGAACCCAAAGACCATGCTCTGCTCTAAGACTTTCTTGTGTCAATTAAGATTTACAATGTCCCAAAGATTTAAATTCAGGAAAAGAAGACTTTAAGGACTTTAAACTTTGTGCCCTGGTGGAGGCTAAAGTGTTTAAGAGAATGTACTGTGCATATTGGACAACAGCAATTTACGATTGTAATGCCACCAAAGCTGCCTTTGCTGCCTTTCCAAGTCAGTGGATTGGATGCCTTTGGCCCCTTGGCATTCTGGACTGATTACAATCACTCTGATTAAGAACTTAGTGTGTAAGACTGAATTGGAGAGCTAGGCGAGGGGTGGGGGTGGGTAGCTTGGTTCTGTTGATCACTGTATTAAACTTCCTGGAGAAAAGTATTACTCCAACAACTCCATGGCCAGCAAGCACTTACAGGCCATCTCATCAAAAACCGCAAACATCACACAGATTCCTGAGTGCTTTTCCATGATAAAGAGCACAGATGCACCGAAACAAGACTTGGGGTGGAGGGGGAGCTTCGATCTGATATCAAAGATTGTCCAAAATACAGTCTCCCTTAAGACTAAAATTAATAATAATATAAAAAAAGAGATTTACGAAAAAAGGAAGCTTATGAAATGTTTGGCACACTGGAACTTATCTCAATAATAATAATAATTATAATAATAATAACAATAATAATAATAATAATAAATGGGAGTCTGTTGCCTTCCCTCTGTTCTCAGATTTGAGACCGTTTTATCTTGCGATGAAATTTAAAATGTTTAGTTTTTTGTTATCTTCCTCATTTAAAACTGATCCGATTAAAAACATTCACGAGCTGTAAGCTGGCACAGCATACCTGAGTGAGAATATAAACCCCCATCATGAACAGTAATGTAAGCTAACAAAAGCAATCAACACATTAAAAAAACATACATGTATACTGATACAAACAATAAAGTAAGACTGTGAGAGCTATGGATGTTAATTTTCAAGTCCTGTCATCCAAATGTTTTAGGCAATAACCCTAACTGTGTAAATGTCCATCAAAAATAAAACAAAACAAAACAAAACAAAACAAAAAGAACACAAAATAAACAATGAGATAATAAAAAGCCAAAATTCAACACAATCAAACTGCTTCACACTTTTAAAAACACTTAAGACCAATAGCTGTTTGTTTCTGAGGGAGCCACATATGCATGCAGGCTCCTGAAGATAATATCATCAAAAAGAAATGTTTCTCTTTTTGTTCTGTAGTTCTTGTTTGTCTCCTTCTCTTCCATCGGGTGCTCCCCGTTCTCTCCAGTAGATGTACACTCTTGGTTGTGGGTGTGGGGGTTGGGGTAGGGTTCGGGGAGGGCTGGGAGGGTTGTGTGTGAGTTTGGCCTCTAGTTGGCACTGACAGGCTCCTGTGTGTCGTTCTCACTACTGTAGTCCGATTTGGGCTCCTCCTCAAAGTCCTCGTACATATCTATTTCGTCCTCGCCGTTGATGATGGCATCGCTGGTCACCATGGCGTTGGGTTCTATCTTCATGGCGAAGGTGCTCTGGATGACGGGGATGGTGGGCTCGGGACTGGCCGAGGCGCTGGAGCAGTCCGACGTCATGTGCGGGGAGGGCGTGGTGGTGGTCGTCATGGTTATGGCTCCAGGGTAGACCACACCTGCATTGGTACTGATGGGGAGTTGTGTCTGTGGCTGTTGCCTGTAAGTCAGAAAGAGTGAGAAAAAGAGAGAGAGAAAGAGAGAGCGAGAGATGGAGGGAAGTAAAAAAGAGAGGGAGAGATGGAAAGATGGAAGGAAATTAGAGAGAGAAAGAAAGAAAGACACAGAGGGTAGGAGAAGAGGAAAGAGGCGTTAAGATTTTCCACCGGACTTTCTTGACAGTTTAACTGCAGTTCTTACTCTCCTAAACTGAGTGCGGATTAGACTTCTGATGCAAAGATGACATGTTTATCATGCATCAAGGAAAACAATTACAGTCTTTGGGAATTAGCGAATGGAAGGAATGTGGAGAGCAAACAAAGACTCCGTCGACGGACAAGGTTCTTCAGTTTAAGCACTTAAATTTGAGAGCACCGGCTTTACTGTTCTCTAAAGGGGCATGTTCACAGCCAGAGCCTCTGCAAAAATAATTTGGGGCGGTTATGACGGAACAATTTTTAGAATCGTTGAGAAACGATACCCCTGCTTTTTGGTGACAAAGCCAATTGGTGGTTGAGACGCTGGCTCCTGATCTTCGTGGAGCATGATTGATACTCCAGCAATCGTGCTTCTAACTGGCGAAGTGGGAACACCTGGAGCAGGCTCTCCCTCTGGCCGCACGCAGTAAATTATAGTTACGGTCGAGACTTCTACCCCGTGGCCTCCTTTACATTCGTACTTATATTTTACATAGCATAATAACACCTATGCATACTCTCCTGGCAGTCTGCTATTGTCTGAAAGAAGCCAATTTTTAAACGCAGATCTCACAAAATAAACACTATAATAAAAATGTTGAACAAATGAGTTTGACATTTAGCTAATCAAATTTTCAAACAACATTTCAGCAATGTTTGGATTATGGGTTGGTAATCAAAACTGAGAATGATGGTCAAATAATCCAAGTGAAATGACTAGGCAGAATATGGCAACATATTACTGCAGTCAAACTCATTACAGGATCAGGGGATTAGTTAGGGTAATTGGCACACTGTACCTAAATGCAGCCTTCATATTGTGCAATGTGCACTGGGCTAACATTGAAGTACAGTAAATTTAAGTAGGTGTGTGTTTGTGTGTTTATGAGCAAGGTTAGCTTAAGTGTCTTTTTAGGGAATAGAGAAAGAATGAGAAAAACATAGAAACACAGTTTGTGTGTGTGTGTGTGTGTGTGTGTGTGTGTGTGTGTGTGTGTGTGTGTGTGAAGGGGGGTTGTATGTGGGGAGAGAAAGAGAGGGAGAGGGAAAGAGAGTGTGTGTTGGAGGGATAGCTGGTGCATGTGTGTGTGTGTGTGTGTGTGTGTGTGTGTGTGTTTGCTTATGTCTGTGTGCCTATATCGGTGGAGTTCTTCACTGTGCACCTACCCCACAGTGAAGAACTGCCTCATCTCCTGTCTCCGCGACCGCATCATCTGCTTGTACTCGCCGATGCGCAGCTTCTTCCCGTCGATGATGCAGGTGCGTTTGGGCCGTGGCTTGTACTTGTAGTTGGGGTACTTCTCCAGGTGGATCTTGCTGAGGCGGGCCTGCTCTTCGTAGTACGGCTGCTTCTCCTGGTTACTCATCGACTTCCAGCGAGAACCTGCAGCCAGCACAACAGACAAAATAAGAAGCGGGCATATACAGATAACAAATAACAAATAACAATGTATAATGTATAAATTAATATAGCATCATTGTGCTCTACAAATATTTTATTTCCTTTTTTTTATTATTTACTAAAAGTTGCAGCAGTATTCTTTAATCCAGTAAAAATGTGAATAAGGTCAGAGATTTTGTTTGTTTGCATCTACATTATCTTAGAGCCGATTTAGAAATGTTTAGAAATATTCGGTGAGAAAGGCGAGGCTAGTCTTAGGGCTGGTAGGGGAGCTGGCTGCCTGCTGCATTAGAGGGAAAACAACAGGCCAGTAAATATCTGCAGCCTTCAGTGTGTCCCGGCTGACGGGACTTTTAGTAGCCGTGATCTATTGACTCTGAGCACTGTGGGACGAGACCCATTTAGCCCCGTCATTTTTCATGACAAACGCTGGCTCGTGACGGCCACTAAATCCATCTGATTGAACTGCTGGAACAGCACAAGTACTCCGGCTGCTCCAACGGCTGGACTACTGTGTGCTTAAGGTACATACATACAGAATGACCCAGGTGGAGGGGTGGTGTGTATGTGTGTGTGTGTGTGTGTGGCGGGGGAGTTGTAAGAATAAACAGAAATACTGCATTGCAAACTGCAGACATTTGTGCTAACAATTTTAAATAATTTGTGTGTGCATGTGTATATGTGTGTGTATTTAACTAAAGGGGGAAAAAAGTCTAAATTGATTTGTTGAAATAATCACTCATCGCAATATGGCCGTGTCCTCTGTGGCTTTTCCACAGTGTATAATTCACACACACGGGCAGGGCCGCGAGGTGAGGAGGAGGAGGAGGGCGAAGAGGAGGAGGAGGAGGGGGGAAAAAACTACACTGACGAGCATAAAGCATCATTCAGCTGGGTTTGGGCTCGACAGGTCCGGCTCTCGCCGCCACACACACACACACACACACACACACTCTCACACACACACACGGGCCAGTATTCCAGCCCCCCGTACCCCCCAACCCCCCCTCAAGCTCTCCCGCCCCGGCCTCCCGTCCACCTCCACAGAGTATCAGTGTTTCAGTTGAATGCCGGTCTGTTTCTTCTCCTTATTAACACACGGCTCAAAACACTATGCGTTTATCACTATTGCCAAGAGCCAGACAGCGGTGTGTTTATGCGCAGCTGAGCGGGAGCGCTTGGGAAAGCATCAGCACCCTTTCAAGAGGGACGGGGGAAGGAGAGGAGGGATTACTGGGATATGCCGTTTTTTTACCCCCCTTTCATTTCATTACTGTGATAAAAAAAGCAAGATACCATAAAACATAAGACGACAGATGATCTAAGGGGGAGAGATTATGAATATTGGCTCTAATTTTTAAGGGAGTGAGCGAATGTGTGTATGTTTGTTTTTTAACCACATGGGTAAAGTTGCGAATAAACTTTCAGGGTCATAATTTCAATAAACCCACTGAAATGGTAATGAATTATGAAGGTGCTGATCTGCTCGTATCCCTCTCTAGCTAAGATGTTCTTGTTCTAATCCAAAGCCTGACTGGTCTGTTTTTGCGTGTGGAGGTTTGAATTCCATCATGGAGCAGTCTGCTTATTCTGGAACATGTCGTCATCTTTAAACGAGATGGGAGGGTGGGCTTATACAAATGTAGCTGTAGCGGTGTGATGGATTTGAGGGCTTTTGTCTTACCCAGGATTTTGCTGATGTTGGAATTGTGCATGTCTGGAAAGGCCTGGAGGATTTTGCGGCGTTCATCCTTGGCCCAGACCATGAAGGCGTTCATGGGCCGTTTGATGTGCGGCTCGTTGGTGTTCCTTCCTCGGGATTCCCTGAAGACTCGCGCCTCGCCTGTGCTGGCGCCTCCTGTTGGCCAATAATAATACTGTTGTGGTTTATCTGCAGAGCCATTCAGTTCTCTACGCCCTGGAAACACCGGGGCAAGAAGAGGAGAGAGCAACAATGCAAGGCATTAATCTCCTGCCAAACCCGATCCGACATCACCCGAATCGGCCAGACTTACACACGTACCGGGGCCAGTGTTAAACATCACCAGCGTGAGCCTAACATGGAAACCGAGAGAAAACTTTTTTTCTTTTTCCTCTCCAACAGCCCTCCATCTACGGCACGTAATGTTTTGAGAGCAGAACAAGGAGACATTGAGTAACTGTGAAAAGCCACCCCAGAGCGGAGAACAGTGTCCTACCCAAACCAAGAAAGAATGGCCTTGACTAAAATGACAGCTAAATATTTTGTCTGGGTCTTAGCTAGCATTCGGGCCCGGTATTCAAACCCCTATATTTCAGGGCTGACACTTGTAATGTGTTGGGTGAAACATCCAATAATGCCAACCAAAATAGCAAACATAGCAGAGAGTTGGTCAAATAAGTATAATAATACCAAGAGGAAAACTGTGTGTACCAAAACGCTATTAAAACATTGGTCTTTATATTGCTATTCTGCACACACGCACACACACACGCACACACACACACACACACACACATGCACACACACACAGAGACACACAGACGCACAGTCACTGCCAGTAGACAGCCGCTCCTCAATCAGGCCATTCACAATCAGCATGAGAGATTGGAGTTTCTGTATTTAACTTTACAGCCGACTGGAAATGATTTCTGTTTGCATGCGCAGTTGCCTCCTTTTATATGTAAGATGTGAAAGAATTAAATAAAAGCTGTATGAATATTTAAACAAACAAAAACATGTTGGTAAACAAGGCTTGAAAAATAAAACAAAAAAAGCGTCTCCCATATGCTCGAATACATCTTTAATGATCCAAAAACTGGATAAGAAAGCTTGGAATGGCTCATGAATATTTAATCACCCACATGTGACGCACACACTCATCAGGACCACAGCTCTATGTCTTGGCACTCCTCACCTGGTTTGATTTTGATTATTATTTCAACCGATAAACAGAACGAGGCGTCTTAACGAGTGCAGGGGCTGGGGCTCGATTTGAAATATTACAGATGGATACTTCGAGAAACTGTACACACCCAAAGAAAAACACGGGTTTCAGTACAAGGAGCAGCGGTTTGGGTGAAATAAGGTCCAGTGGTCCTGGCACGTCTGTAACCCAGGGTTCAGATGACCAGCAGGAGGCTCTATGGGTTTGGACAGCAGTGGCGTATTCTCCCTGACCTACACTGGACAGCCAACACACTGACATACACAAGACGAGTAAAACTAGAGCATCTTCCCTTCATCGGACCACATTTGAAACATTCATCTCAGCATATGAATCTTATATTATCATTGATATTATCAGTGTTCAATGCCAATCAAGTAAAGAAAGTCAATTATCATCCTTGATTTTATCTTTATCAAATACAAATACTCACACACACACACACACACACACACACCTCCTTTAAATGTGAGGGCCAATATTACCTGGATGTACATATTAAAGATGCAGTCCCTGGAGCAGTTACAGATGAGAGTGCATCTGTTTGAGGGGCAGCAGCAGCAGAAGCAGAGACCCGCCTCCACCCTCTCTGGTGGAAGCCTTCCGCCGCACACAATCACATGCCTATTTCATTCACCGTTAAGCTCTCTTGGCCCTACCAAAAAAAATGTTATTTTTCTCCCCTCCTCTACCCCCTTCCTCTCTACCCCCCCCCCAG